>NW_017056830.1:0-234 GCF_001483705.2 Eufriesea mexicana | reverse complement strand
GATTATTCCGCGCTCGGTGATAAGCGACTGTTGTAGCTCGCGGAATATTCCGCGCTCGGTGATTGACGACAGTCGTGGCTCGCGGAATATTCTTGTCTATTTTGTACAGTATGACAAATTGTTATTTAGTAGCCAAAATGTGAAACTAATTCAGCGTTCAAATAAATCTGAAATTACATAAATGAATTTGTTATTGTTGCAGTTTACGATACCAGGAAGCAAAAGAATAATGCA
>NW_017056829.1:0-234 GCF_001483705.2 Eufriesea mexicana | reverse complement strand
GAATGTATGGGTGTATGTATGGAGCTATGTATTGATGTGTGCATGGATGCATGGATGTATGCATGGATTGGTGGATGGATGAATGGTTGGAAGCATGTATGGATCGATGTATGCATGGATGGGTGGATGGGTGGATGGACGAATGTATGGATGGAAGGATATGTGGAAAATGGATGGATGGATGCATATATGTATGGATGGGTGGCTGCATTGATGGATGGATGTATGGTTAGA
>NW_017056828.1:0-234 GCF_001483705.2 Eufriesea mexicana | reverse complement strand
AGCACGTTACATTGTGCTTCGCCTCGTTAGGTAAGGATAAGTTTCTTTAGGCTATGCTTGGATATCTTTGACTTTTCCACTCTACACTGCTGTTCGGTGTGTATCTGTTCCCTACTCACATCTAATATGTTCTGCTTGGCTCTGGGCATGCCAGGAATGATGGTCTCAGCGCGATAGGTTATGTTATGTTACGTTTGGCTTGGCTAGGCTGGGATAGCTTTGACTTTTGTGCTG
>NW_017056827.1:0-234 GCF_001483705.2 Eufriesea mexicana | reverse complement strand
TAACAGATTATATATCTTGAATACGCCTATTCTCTGGCAAGTAGATGGTTGTACTAGCCATTGTATTGAAGGCTTTAGGCGATCTATTCACCAAGCTATAACAGGTCATAGATTTTGATTAGACCTATTTTCTGGCAAGTAAATGTCTGTTCTTGCCATTGAATTGAAGGTGTTAGGCGATCTATTCACCAAGCTATGACGGATTATAGATTTTGAATAGAACTATTCTCTGGC
>NW_017056826.1:0-234 GCF_001483705.2 Eufriesea mexicana | reverse complement strand
GACTTTCTTGCATATATAAGGAGGGAAGATTTACTGACGTACTATAGTCGATGCAATCCTATAGAATCAGGCTGGAAAATTCTATTTTATTGACGTTTTCGACCAATATCGCGGTGGGTGAGGTTTTTTGCAAAAATAAGCAGGAAATATTCTTTTGTCGTGCTTTAGCCATTGCAATGCTATAGAATCTGGCTGAAAAATAAAATTTTATTGACATTTTCGATTATTATCGTG
>NW_017056825.1:0-234 GCF_001483705.2 Eufriesea mexicana | reverse complement strand
TGTTCTACTATACTCTGCTCGACTCTGCGGAGGCGAGCAATAGTGGTCGTGGTACGTCAGGATGCGTTAGGATTGCGTTTGGTTAGGTAAAGTTAGGATAAGTTTGCTCAGGGCAGCGACGTCTTTCGTACTATACACTGTTTTTCGGTGGATTTCTGCGCTCAACTTCGGTCTACTATATTCTGCCTGGCCCTGGGAGCCCAGCAATAGTCGCCGCACGTTATGTTCAGCTAG
>NW_017056824.1:0-234 GCF_001483705.2 Eufriesea mexicana | reverse complement strand
CAAACCAAACGTATCATAACTCAACCTGACGTGCCGAGACCAGAATTGCTGGCATCCCCAGAGACGGGCAGGTCATATTAAAGGAAAATAGAGCGCGGAACTCCATAGAATCGCAGTGTATAGCGCAAAAGTCATGCCTACACTATACTAACCTGGCCAAACCTAACATATCCGAACGTAACGCAACACAACCGCGACCACTATTGGTGGCCTTCCCACGGTCGTGCAGGACAT
>NW_017056823.1:0-234 GCF_001483705.2 Eufriesea mexicana | reverse complement strand
TGTTAATTATGTTGCATAAATAAGGAGGAAAGATTCTATTGGCATGCTATAGCTATTGCAGTGCACTAGAATCTGACTGGAAAATCCAATTTTTTGACGTTTTCGACTAATACCGTGGTGAGCAGATTTTGTTGCATAAAAAAGGAGGAAAGATTCTATTGGCATGCTATGGCCATTGCAGTGTAATAGAATCTGACTGGAAATTCCAATTCTATTGACATTTTCGACTAATAT
>NW_017056822.1:0-234 GCF_001483705.2 Eufriesea mexicana | reverse complement strand
AGGTTAGGATAGTGTAACTGTGACCTTTGTGCTGTTCACTGCTATTCGGAGGATTCCTGCGCTGTATTCTGCTCTATTATATAGTGCCTTGCTTTGAGGAGGGTAGCAACAGTGGTGTAGGCGCGTTAAGTCCTGCTAGTTTACGTTTTGTCAGGTCAGATTAGCATGCAATGTGTTTGGATGCCTTTGACGTTTCTGCTACAAACTGCCATTCTATTGCCTTCTGCTCCGCAC
>NW_017056821.1:0-234 GCF_001483705.2 Eufriesea mexicana | reverse complement strand
GATGTACGGATGTATGTACGGATATATCTATGGATGTATGTATGGATGTGTGTATGGATGTATCTATGGATGTATATATGGATGTGTGTATGGATGTATGTATGGTTGTATGCATGTATGAATGTATGGCTGTATGGATGTGTGGATGTATGGGTGAATGGATGGATGTATGTATCGATGGATGTACGGATGGGTGCTTGTATGAATGGATGGATGTATGGTTCGGTGGATGTA
>NW_017056820.1:0-234 GCF_001483705.2 Eufriesea mexicana | reverse complement strand
TCAGCCTTACGTGCCGCGGCTACAATTACTGGCCTCCACGGAGCCGAGCAGGACGCGCTAGTGGAGAGTAGAACGCAGAAAACCATACAACCGCTGTGTATACCAGAAAAGTCAAAGCTACCCAAGCCTAACCCAAACAAACAGAACATAACCAAACATGGCATGATCAAGCTGACGTGCCGTGACCGTTATTATAGCCCTCCCCAGAGCCAAGCAGCACGTACTAGAGCTCAG
>NW_017056819.1:0-234 GCF_001483705.2 Eufriesea mexicana | reverse complement strand
ATCCATCCATACATACATCCGTTCGTACATCCACGCACCCATACAAATATCCACCCAAACATATATCCATCCATATATCCATTCTTCCATACATAAATCTATCCATGAATACATCCAACCATACATCCATTCATCCATAAAGCCTTTCATCCATACATCCATCCATCCATCCGTCCATACACCCATCCACGCATTCATGCACCCTATCACACAACCATCCATCCTTGCATACAT
>NW_017056818.1:0-234 GCF_001483705.2 Eufriesea mexicana | reverse complement strand
TTGCAGATCGCATAGTGAATTTAATTCCAGTTTGCAGGTTAGACGATGAATTTATGTTTAACGATGAATTTATGCTGATGCTATCTTTATTTATATTTCTCTTATTTTCTTTCTTCTTTTTACCGAAAATTTGACGTGTATTTTTCTTTCCTCTTTGGTCTTCCGTTTTGGTGTAGTTTTTGGTATGGCAATGTTTGGGAATTGCTCAGTGAATTCAGATATAGTTAGCAGGTT
>NW_017056817.1:0-234 GCF_001483705.2 Eufriesea mexicana | reverse complement strand
GATGTATGTATGGATGTATGTATAGATGTATGTATGGATGTATGCATGGATGTATGTATGGATTTATGTATGGATGTTTGTATAGAAGTATGTATGGGTGTATGTAAGAATGAATGGATCGATGTATGTATGCATGTATGTGAGGGTGTATGTATTAATGTATGGATGGGCGTATGTATGGGTGTATGTATGGATGTATGTATTGATGTATGTATGAGTGTATGGATGGATGGA
>NW_017056816.1:0-234 GCF_001483705.2 Eufriesea mexicana | reverse complement strand
TTCATGGCCGCTGCCAATGGACGGCAGTAGTACCGAAAGGGTTAAATAAGCGGGAAGCACTATGTCGAATTTCGAAGTTTATTGTACACAAGGGGGGGCTGGTACCGAGAAAACGGTGTAGGTTTTAGGAAAATGGTCTATATTGCTCTTGGGTCGTCAAGGAACCGAAGTTTTCTAGCTCTGGTCTGTATATCTGTCGTGGTCCACGTGTCTGCGAGTCATGGGTGCCTGGTG
>NW_017056815.1:0-234 GCF_001483705.2 Eufriesea mexicana | reverse complement strand
AAACTTTCCTCGATATTTACTGCAAGAAAGTTAGCTCACCACGATATTAGTCGAAAATGTCAAAAAATTGAATTTTGCAGTTAGATTCTATAGCTTTGCAATGGCTATCGAATGCCAATAGAATCCTTTCTCCTTATTTATGATATAAAATTAGCTCACCACGATATTAATCGAAAATATCAATAAAATTAAAATTTCCAGTCAGATTCCATAGCATTGCAATGGCTATAGCAT
>NW_017056814.1:0-234 GCF_001483705.2 Eufriesea mexicana | reverse complement strand
TTTTGAATAGAACAATTCTCTGGCAAGCAGATTGCTGTGCTTGCCATTGGTTGCAGGCGTTGGCCGACCTATTCACCAGGCAACAACGGATTATATACCTTGAATAGGCCTATTCTCTGGCAAGTAGGTGGATTTACTTGCCATTGGATTCAAGGCGTTGGGCGATATATGCACCAAGCTGTAGCAGGTTATAGATTTTGAATAGACCTATTCGCTGGCATGTAGATGGCTGTC
>NW_017056813.1:0-234 GCF_001483705.2 Eufriesea mexicana | reverse complement strand
TGGCTCAAATATTTTAGCAGGCATCATGAAAGGCTTAATCTCGTTTTCATGAGCTGCTTCAGTCCCCAATCTTATTTTTCCCAGATAAATAAGCTTCGATTAATGCACATGATGAACTTAAAATGTTTTCAAGATTAATATCTTCTCATGACGGGTTATATACTGTGAGGTAGTTTCTCGATCAGAAGACGCGTAGAAATTCGTGATACCTCGGGGAAGCTCCGAGGTTTCACC
>NW_017056812.1:0-234 GCF_001483705.2 Eufriesea mexicana | reverse complement strand
ATTCTATTGGCCTGCTATAGCCATTGCAATGATATATAATCTGGATGGAAAATCCAATTTTATGAACATTATCTACTAACATCGGTGTGAGCTATCATTCTTGCTTAAATAAGTAGGAAATATTCTTTTGTCGTGGTTTTTCCATTTCAATGCTACAGAATCTAGATGGAGAATTTAATTTTATTGACATTTTCGGCTAATATCGTGGTGATCTAACTTTCTTGCATAAATAAG
>NW_017056811.1:0-234 GCF_001483705.2 Eufriesea mexicana | reverse complement strand
CGCCACGATGTTAGTCGTAAATGTCAATAAAATTGAATTTTTCAGCCAGATCCTACAGCATTGAAATGGCTATAGCACTACAAAAGGATCTTTCCTCCTTGCTTACGCAACGCAGCTGGCTCACCACGATATAGGTCGAAAATGTCATTAAAATTGCATTTTCCAGGGCGATTCTATAGCATTGCAATGTCTATTGCACGCCAATAGAATCTTTCCTCCTTATTTATGCAAGAA
>NW_017056810.1:0-234 GCF_001483705.2 Eufriesea mexicana | reverse complement strand
TTAGGGTAGGTTATGCTCGTTCAGGTTTTCTGTGACGTTCGTGCTGTACACTGTGATTCGGAGGACTCCTGCGCTCGACTGTGCTCTACTATATTCTGCTTGGCCCTGGTCAGCCCTGCAATACCTATGATCATAGATACCTATGACACTTGTGCTATAGACTGCGGTTCAATGGATTTCTGCGCACTACTTTCCTCTAATATTCTCTGCTCGTCTATGAGGAGGACAGCAATA
>NW_017056809.1:0-234 GCF_001483705.2 Eufriesea mexicana | reverse complement strand
GTTAGTGGCGTGTAGGTTTGACTTTTTGTACTATACACTGCCATTCGGCGTATTTCTGCACTCCATAATGCTCTACTATGTTCAGCTTGGTTCTGGGAAAGACAGCAATAGTGGCATCGGCACATTCGTTGAGTTATGCTGCGTTTAGTTTGGTTAGGCTAGGACGGGTTGGGTTGGGGTAGCTTTGACTTTAGTGCTTTACGCTGCAGTGAGACGGCCTTCTGCGCTCTACTG
>NW_017056808.1:0-234 GCF_001483705.2 Eufriesea mexicana | reverse complement strand
AAATTTGATTTTCCAGCTAGATTATATAGCATTGCAATGGCCATAGCTCGCGAATGGAAGATTCCCTCCATATTTATGCAAGAAAGTTAGCTCACCACGATATCATTCGAAAACGTCAATAATATTTGACTTTCCAGCCAGATTCTATAGCGCTACAATGGCCAAAGCACACCAATAGGATCTTTCCTCCTTATTTATGCATGAAAATTATCTCACCCCGATACTAGCCGAAAC
>NW_017056807.1:0-234 GCF_001483705.2 Eufriesea mexicana | reverse complement strand
GCCAATTCACCGACTACGTTGGTAGTCATATTCTCGTTACGTATCGTTCCCGTTATTCCCTTCCTTCATTTTTGCCCGCGAATAAATTCGAGCAACGAAGCTTTCCGATCTTCAACTTTACACTCTTCTCGCGAATTCTTCGAAAGCGTGATAGTCGAGTTTAATCAGACAAAGAGGATGCGTTTAAAGCTCGCGATCGACCATCGATCGTGCCGGGGTACAAATTTCGCGGAC
>NW_017056806.1:0-234 GCF_001483705.2 Eufriesea mexicana | reverse complement strand
CAACATAATCAAACTTAACAAAACCTAACGTAACACAAATGAACCTAACGTGCCGAGACCACATTTGCTGCCCACATCAGTGCCAGTCAGGACATACTAGAGGAGAGTGGGTCGCAGAAATCCATAGGATCGCAGTGTATAGCGGAAAGGTTAAAGCTACCCGAACCTCATCCAGTGCAATGTAACCTATCCAGACGTAGAGTAACCCAACGTAACGTTCAGCGCCCACCATTA
>NW_017056805.1:0-234 GCF_001483705.2 Eufriesea mexicana | reverse complement strand
AATTTTATTGACATTTCTGACTAATATCGTGGTGAGCTGTCTACCATGCATAAAAAAGGAGTTTAGATTCTGTTTGCATGCTATAGCGATTGCAACGATTTAGAATGTGCCTGGCAGATTCAATTTTATTGACGTTTTCGACTAATATCAAGATGAGCTAACTTTCGTGCGTAAATAAGGAGGAAAGATTCTATTGGCGTGCTATAGCCATTTCAAAACTATAGAATCTGGCTG
>NW_017056804.1:0-234 GCF_001483705.2 Eufriesea mexicana | reverse complement strand
ATATCTTAGACTTCTGCGCTACACAATGCTGTGCGCGGATATTTGCGCTCTACTGTGCTCTACAATATTCTGATTGGCCCTGGGGTGGCCAGCAGTAGCTGTCTAGGCACGTCAATTTGAGTTATGTTACTTTTCGTCATGTTCCGATTGTTTAGGTTAGGAAAGGATAATTTTAACTTTCGTGCTAAACACCTGACGAGACCCTTATTGCAGGCCTCCACAGTGACAAGCAAA
>NW_017056803.1:0-234 GCF_001483705.2 Eufriesea mexicana | reverse complement strand
ACGCCAGTAGAATCTTTCCTCCTTATATATGCAAGAAAGATAGGTAACCACGATATTAGCCGAGAATGTCAGTAAAAATGAATATTCCAGGTAGATTCTACAGCATTCCATTGGCAATAGCACGCCAATAAAATCTTTCCTGCTTATTTATGCAGGAAAGATAGGTCACCGCGGTAGTAGTCGAAAATGCCAGTAAAATTGAAATTTCCCGTCAGATTCTATAGCATTGCAATG
>NW_017056802.1:0-234 GCF_001483705.2 Eufriesea mexicana | reverse complement strand
CTGCACCGAGTAGCAGCGTATAGCACAAAAGTCGAGGACACCGTAACCAAACCTGTTACAACCCAACCTAACCGAAGGTAGCATATCTGAACGTTACGTGCGGCGACTGCTACTGATGGCATTCGAAGAGACATGCGGTGTATATGAGAACACATTAGATCGCAGGGATCCACCGAATAGCAGTGTATAGCACAAAAGCGGAAGTAGCCCATCCTAACCTAGCCAAACGTACCA
>NW_017056801.1:0-234 GCF_001483705.2 Eufriesea mexicana | reverse complement strand
TAAGCACGTCAGTTTTCGTCAGGCTCTCTTTGGATATGTTCCGTTGGTGTGGCTTAAATTTGGGTAGCTTTGACTCTTGAGACACACATTGCGATTCTGTGGATTTCTGCACTTTACTCTCTCATAATGTGTCCTGTTTGGCACTATGGATGCCAGAAATAGCGGTCGCAGCACGTTAGGCTGAGATAGGTTACGTCTGGCATTGTTACGTTTGGTTAGGTTAGGAGAGGATGC
>NW_017056800.1:0-234 GCF_001483705.2 Eufriesea mexicana | reverse complement strand
ATCCAAGCAGAATGCTTGTGACCACGGCAGATCACAGAAATCCACCGATTAGCAGTGTACAGAATGAAAGTCATGACTACCCTAACCATACTTAGCCAAACATGACCTTACCAAGCGCAGCATACCTCAAATTAACGTGCCGCGAACACCATTTCTCTCCTGCAGGGTGTCGTGCAGAGCATATCAGAGCAACGTAGACCGCAGAAATCCACCGAATAGCAGTGTATAGCACAA
>NW_017056799.1:0-234 GCF_001483705.2 Eufriesea mexicana | reverse complement strand
CACAGTTTCGGAGATGGTGAAACGCGCAGCTTAAATAGGGAATAGGATGCTGGCCTTCTGCCTCGACCCGGCAAAGAAGCTTGGGGGAAAACGCTGCAACGGTGGTGGAAATCTTCCTCGAATTGCGGAAGGTCGTGGAAGCCCTCACGTTAAGGAACAGTTTCCTCCGTGCCAGGCTGGAAGGAAGGCTAGCATCAACAGATGCGGCGATGACGGCGCTAACTGGCGCAGTCA
>NW_017056798.1:0-234 GCF_001483705.2 Eufriesea mexicana | reverse complement strand
ATGGATGGTTGTATGGATGGATTGAGGTATGGATGGAGGGATATACGGATGAATGTATGTATGTATGGATTGAGGTATGGTTGGATGGATGTATGTTTGGATGGATGTGTGGATGTATGAATGGATGGATGTATATAAGTATGGATGTATGGATTGATAGATGTATGGATTGACTCAGGTATGGATGGATGGATTTATGGATGTATGGATGTATGAATGCATGGAAGTATGGAT
>NW_017056797.1:0-234 GCF_001483705.2 Eufriesea mexicana | reverse complement strand
GTTATGCACTGCGATGGGGTGAATTTCTGCGCTCTACTGTGCTCCAGTATATCCTGGCTGGCTTAGGGAAGCCCAGCAATGGCGGTCTGGACACGTTAGTTTCAGTTAGGCTATGTTTGGTCGTGATACGTTTCGTTTGGTTAGGATAGGATAGCTTAGACTTTCGTGCTAACCCTGACGTTCGACGGATTTCCGCGGTCCGCTGTGCTGCAGTATGTTCCGCATGGTTCCGTA
>NW_017056796.1:0-234 GCF_001483705.2 Eufriesea mexicana | reverse complement strand
AACGGAGCGCAGCCTAGCGTGCCGAGTCCACCATTGCTGGCTTTCCCAGAGGCGAGCAGAGAATACTGGAGCGCAGTGGTGAATAGTAATCCGTCGAATATCAGTGCATAGCACGAAAGTCGAAGTTAGCCTATCCTAGCCTAACTAAACGTAACATATCTGAAAGTTACCTAACTCAGCCTAACGCGCTGAGGACACTATTGTTCGCCTCCCCAGAGCCTAGCAGAATGTACT
>NW_017056795.1:0-234 GCF_001483705.2 Eufriesea mexicana | reverse complement strand
CTCGACGAAAGGCACCGGCGTATTTCGCTCGGTAACCTTCCAAAGAACATGCAAACCTTTGTGTCGTTGTCGCGAATTCTCCAACTTTCGATTCGCCACGATTAATTCCACGCTGACGAAATCGCATCATACGTTAATTGCAGCGATTTATCGATAATTATCGATAATTATCGATAAATTCATGTCAGAGGAAACTCTCTTCGGGCAATTTCCTGTCGCGATACGGATCAACTG
>NW_017056794.1:0-234 GCF_001483705.2 Eufriesea mexicana | reverse complement strand
GAGCGATCGCGAAGCCGAAGAACGCGATCGACGGAGTTTTCTTCGACAGCGATTCGACGATCGATCGTGTTGAAATTGTGATTTGAATTTGGCGGGTTAACGGATGCGCGTTGCGTGTAGGCTAGCCTAACCTGGACAAAAGGCAATCGATTTCGAAGGACTCCGTTTTGGTTGTCAAGGACCATGCTTTTATGCTTTTCTTACGCTTCATCTCCCCGTAGGTTCCAAGCAACT
>NW_017056793.1:0-234 GCF_001483705.2 Eufriesea mexicana | reverse complement strand
TAACTTTCCTGCATATATAAGATGTAAAGATTCTAATAGCGTGCTATCGTCATTGCAATCCTACAGAATCTGGCTGCAAAATTCAATTTTATTGACATTTTCGACTACTATCGTGGTGACCTTACTTTCTTGCGTATGCAAGGAAGAAATATCCTATTGGCGTGCTTTAGTCATTGCAATGCTATGGAATCTGGCTGGAAAATTCAGTTTTATTGACATTTTCGACTAATATCG
>NW_017056792.1:0-234 GCF_001483705.2 Eufriesea mexicana | reverse complement strand
AAGCTGTAGCCACTGCAATTCCATAGAATCTGCCTGAGAAATTCGATTTTAATGACATTTTCAACAAATCTCGTGGTGACCTGACTTTCTTGCATATATAAGAAGGAATCCTGCTATTGGCGTGCTATAGCCATTGCAAAGCTATAGTAACTGTCTGGAAAATTCTATTTGAATGACATTTTCGACTAATAACGTAATGACATAGCTTTCTTGGATATGTAAGGAGCAAAGATT
>NW_017056791.1:0-234 GCF_001483705.2 Eufriesea mexicana | reverse complement strand
TCATCTCTTATATCTTCCGAATCTCTTCAGATTTCCACGTTTTTCCTGTCTAGTTACTTGCAGAGATCTGTGTTTTAATTAGTTTGCTGGTTTTTTTCCGATTTTACTCTATCGTTTATGCAAGATTGAGCCGATTGTGACAGGCCGCGGAAATCTATTACGTCGTTTGAATTTCATCTCTTATATCTTCCGAATCTCTTCAGATTTCCACGATTTTCCGACCTAGTTACGTGC
>NW_017056790.1:0-234 GCF_001483705.2 Eufriesea mexicana | reverse complement strand
GGACATACTAGAGCACAGCAGAGCGCCGAAATCCACCGACAGAGACAAAGTTAAAGATATGCTGACAGAACTAAGCAAGACCCAACTTAACTGAGCGTAACGTGACTCAACATAACGTGCCGCGAACGCTATGGATGTCCTACCCAGAGCCAAGCCGAGCACATTAGTGGTAAATGGAACGCAGAAGTCTATACAATCGCAGTGTATATCAGAAGAGTCGAAGTTATCCAAACC
>NW_017056789.1:0-234 GCF_001483705.2 Eufriesea mexicana | reverse complement strand
ATTTCAATTTTATTGACATTTTCGTCTAATATCGTGGTGGGCAACCTTTCTTGCATAAATAAGAAGGAATAATTCTATTGACGTGCTATAGTCATTGCAATGATGTATAATGTGTTTGGAAAATTCAAATTTATTGACATTTTCGAATAACATCGTGTTGAACAAACTTTATTGCATATATAAGGAGGAAACATTCAATTCACGTGCTACAGCGGTCGCTATGCTATAGAATCT
>NW_017056788.1:0-234 GCF_001483705.2 Eufriesea mexicana | reverse complement strand
GCAAGAAGATGGCTGTACCTGCCATTAGATTGAAGGCGACAGGCGATCTATTCTCCAAGCTATAAAAGGTCATAGAATTTGAAAAGACCTGTTCTCTGGCAAGTAGATGGGTATACTTGCCATTGGATTGAAGGCGTTGGGCGATCAATTCACCAAGCTATAACAGATTTCAGATCTTGAATATTCCTATTCTCTGGCAAGTTGATGGCCCTACTTGCCATTGGATTGAAGGCG
>NW_017056787.1:0-234 GCF_001483705.2 Eufriesea mexicana | reverse complement strand
CCTATAATATTTAAAATTTCGTCTAATATAATAAATAACCATGTAACGTATTATAGGTTTTATGGTGAATATTTTAACGACAGAGACACTAAATTTGAAATTTTACGATACACAATTTTATAATAATTATGCTCCGTTTCTTTTAATATTATTAAACAAATTTATAACGTTTCGCAAAATATTCAATTGTAAATTTCATGTATAATCGTATTCGACTTGTAGTTTATCTTAGTT
>NW_017056786.1:0-234 GCF_001483705.2 Eufriesea mexicana | reverse complement strand
AGATACAATAGGCGTCCTACAGCCACCGCAATGTTATAGAATCCTGCTGGAAAATTAAATTTTTGTGACATTTTCGACTAATATCGTGGTGAGCTAACTTCGTTGCATAGATATGGAGGAAAGATTCCATTGGCGTGCAATAGCCATCGCAATGTTACATAATCTGCTTGAAAAATTCAATTTTATTGCCATTTTCAAATAATATCGTCGTGGGCTTACTTTCTTGCGTAAATA
>NW_017056785.1:0-234 GCF_001483705.2 Eufriesea mexicana | reverse complement strand
GGATAGTTTGGGTTAGGTTCGGATAGATTTGACTTACGTGGTGTACGATCAAATTCGGTAGACCTCTATGCTCTACTGCGATCTAGTATGCTCCGCTTGGCTCTGGGGAAGCCAGCAACACTAATCTCGGCACATGTTGAGTTACGCTTCTTTCGGTTAGGTTAGGTTGGAACAGGTTTGGTTACGATACCATCCGCTTTTTGCTATACACTGCATTGCGGTAGGTTACTGCTC
>NW_017056784.1:0-234 GCF_001483705.2 Eufriesea mexicana | reverse complement strand
ATTTTCCAGCCAGATTCTATAGCATTGCAATGGCTATAGTCGGCCAATGGAATTCTTCCCCCTATCGTATACAAGGGAGTTAGCTCACAACGATATTAGTCGAAAATGTAAGAAAAATTGAATTTTCCAGCCAGATTCTATAGCATTGCAATGGCTACAGTAGGCCAATATAATTCTTCCTCCTTTCGTATACAATGGAGTTAGCTCAACACGATATTAGCAGAAAATAACAAT
>NW_017056783.1:0-234 GCF_001483705.2 Eufriesea mexicana | reverse complement strand
TGCTATACACTGCTACTCGGTCTACGTCTGCGCTCTGCATTGTACTACAAGCACCTGCATGTCCCTGGGGAGGCCAGCACTGGAGGTCGTGGCGCCTTTGATTGAGATGTGTTACGTGCGGTTAGGTTAAGTTTGGTTAGATTGGGATAGGATATCTTTGACTTTTGTGCAATACACTGATATTCTGTGGATTTCTGCGCTCTACTGTGCTCTAGTATATTATGTTTCGCTATG
>NW_017056782.1:0-234 GCF_001483705.2 Eufriesea mexicana | reverse complement strand
ATCCGAACATGCACCCATATATACATCGATAAATACATCCATTTGTCATCCATACATCCATTCTTCCGCACATCCATGTACACTTCCATTCATACGTCCGTACATACATCCCCACATACATCCATAAATACTTCTATACATGCATCCATACATGCATTCATCCATGCATAAGACCATACATACATTCATACATCCATCCATCCATACATACATCCATACACGCATCCATACGAA
>NW_017056781.1:0-234 GCF_001483705.2 Eufriesea mexicana | reverse complement strand
TGGCAGAACTCAGCATTTCGCGCAGAGGCCACAATTATTGGCCGTCCCAGGTCCAAGCTGAACCCATTCGAACAAAGTAGAGCACAAATGTCCGCCGAAAAGCCGTACTTCGCGCAAAGGACAAAGCTATCATCTGCTAGCGTAACCAATCGAAACATACCCAAACGTGATCTAACTGAACCTAACATACCGCGGCCACTATTTCCGTCCTCCCCAGAGCAAATCGGAGCACAT
>NW_017056780.1:0-234 GCF_001483705.2 Eufriesea mexicana | reverse complement strand
GATTCTATGGCATTGCAATGGCTATAGCACGCCAATAGAATCTCTCCTCCTTATTTATGCTAGGCAGTTAGCTCACCACGATATTGGGAGAAAATGTTAATAAAATTTGATTTTCCAGACAGATTCTATAGCATTGCAATGGCTATAGCACGCCAACAGAATCTTTCCACTTTATTTATGCACGAAAGATAGCTCACCACGATCTTACTAGAAAATGTCAATAAAATTAGATTT
>NW_017056779.1:0-234 GCF_001483705.2 Eufriesea mexicana | reverse complement strand
GGCTACATTCTGTTATGTTACGTTTTGTGAAGGTAGGGGATGATAGCTTTAACTTTTACGCTAAACACTGCGATTCTATGGATTCCTTCCCTCCACTCTCGTCTATTATGTTCCGCTTTTCTCTACGGAGGCCAGTAATAGTGGTCCCGTCAAGTTAGCTTCATTTTGGCAACGTTTGGCTATGTTATGTTTGGCTAGCTTTGGACAATATAGCTCAGACTTTTGTGCTGTACA
>NW_017056778.1:0-234 GCF_001483705.2 Eufriesea mexicana | reverse complement strand
GGAGACCTATTAACCAAGCTATAACAGATTATAGATTTTGAGTTGAAATATTCTCTGGCAAGTGGATGGCTGTACTTGACATTGTATTGTAGGTGTTAGGCGACCTGTTCTCCAAGCTATAACAGATTATATATTTTGAATAGACCTATTCTCTTGCAAGTAGATTGCTGCACTTGCCATTGGATTGAAGGCGTTGTTCGTTCTATTCACCAAGCTATAGCAGGTTATAGACTT
>NW_017056777.1:0-234 GCF_001483705.2 Eufriesea mexicana | reverse complement strand
AACGTAACATAACAAGCCAACGTGCCGCGAGCGATATTGCTGGCATCGCAGATCCAAGCAGAATATGTTGGCGGAGAGTAGGACGCAGAAATCCGTATAACAGCTGTGTATATCTGGAATTTCAATGCCATCCAAACCTAACCCAATCCATCAAAACATAAGCGATCGTAACCTCATTCAAACTAACGTGCTGAGACCGCTATTTCTGCCCTCTCCAGAGGCAAGCAGGACATA
>NW_017056776.1:0-234 GCF_001483705.2 Eufriesea mexicana | reverse complement strand
GCCTGCAACCATGCTGCTGAAATCCCCAGAGCCAAACAGAATACATTAGAGGAGACTAGGGCGCAGAAATCCATGGTATCTGAATGTGCAGCAGAAAATTCATATCCCATCGTGACCACACGTAACGTAACCAAACGTAGCATATCTCATCCCGACCTGGCGAGGCAACTTATGTTGCCCACCCCAGAGCCAAGTAGAACATATGAGAGGAGAGTAGTGCGCAGATATCAATAG
>NW_017056775.1:0-234 GCF_001483705.2 Eufriesea mexicana | reverse complement strand
TCGAGATGCTTTTGTTCCAAAGCCGCCAGCGACGTGTATACCACGTCAATGTAACGTCTTACCGTTACGTCTTATCGTAATTAACGTCTTATCTAGAAAGTTAAATCGTAGCGCAAGTGGTTAAGTGCCAGTCCTCAGGGACCGAAGCTAGACTTTTCGTTTGGGTCCGGCCCAAACTAGGACCAAAATATGCTAATTTTGCTGTTAAATTCTTCGCCATCTTTGGACCTAACG
>NW_017056774.1:0-234 GCF_001483705.2 Eufriesea mexicana | reverse complement strand
GCAGAAATCCACCGAGTAGCTCTGCATGGCACAAAAGACATAGCTATCCTATCCTAACCTAACTAAACGTAACATAAGCTGACGTAACGTAACCCAAACTGACGTGCAAGGACCGCTCACTAGAGCAATGCAGATTGCAGCAGATTAATATAGTACGCCGAAATCGTCCGTATAGAGGTGTATAGGGCAAACGTCGAAGATATCCTTACCAAACGTTGCCAAACATAGCCCATC
>NW_017056773.1:0-234 GCF_001483705.2 Eufriesea mexicana | reverse complement strand
AAGATAGCTCACCACGATATTAGTCGAAAGTGTCAATAAAATTGATTTTTCCAGCCAGATTGTTTAGCATTGCAATGGCAGTAGCACGCCAAAGGGATCTTTCCGCCTTACCTATGCAAGGAAGTTGACTCATCGCGATATTAGTCGAAAATGTCAAAAAAATTGAATTTCCCAGCCAGATTCTATAGCTCTGCTATGTCTATAGCACGCCAATAGAATCTTTCCTCCTTATTT
>NW_017056772.1:0-234 GCF_001483705.2 Eufriesea mexicana | reverse complement strand
AACTTGCTTGCGTAAATACGGAGGAGAGAATCTATTGTCGAGCTATAGCCATTGCAGTCCTCTGGAATCTGTCTGGAAAATTCAATATTATTGACTTTTTTGACTGATGTCGTAGTGAGCTAACTTCCTTGCATAAATCAGGAGAAAAGTTTCTGTTGTCGTGCTATAGTGATTGCAATGCAACAGAATCTTGCTGGAAAATTCAATTTTACTGACATTTTCGACTGATATCGT
>NW_017056771.1:0-234 GCF_001483705.2 Eufriesea mexicana | reverse complement strand
TGCATGAATATGGAAGAAAGATTCTATTGGTTTGCTATAGTCATTGCATTGCAATAGAATCTGTTTGAAAATTTCAATTCCATTGACATTTTCGACAAATATTGAGCTGAGAAGACTCTTCTGCGTAAATAACGTGGTAAAATTATTTTGGTTTGCTATAGCCAATGCATGGCAATAGAATCTGACTGAAAAACTCAATTTTATTGACATTTTCGACTAATATCGTGGTGAGCA
>NW_017056770.1:0-234 GCF_001483705.2 Eufriesea mexicana | reverse complement strand
ATAGAATAGCAGTGCGCAGCACAAAAGTCGAAGCCACCCTAGCCTAACTGAACGTATCCTAACAAAACCAAACATAATTTAGCTCTGCACAACGTGCAGCGACCAGTATTGCTGCCTCCCGGGAGCGGGGCAGTGCATAGTAGAGTAATGTAGAGCGCAGAGATCCATAGAATATCCGTGTAAAGCACAAAGGTCTAAGCTATCCTACCCTAACCTAACCAAACGTAGCACAAC
>NW_017056769.1:0-234 GCF_001483705.2 Eufriesea mexicana | reverse complement strand
GGATATTTCTTGACACTTCCCTTCTCGCGACACCATCATATCTATTGAGTCACAAGAAGCGTTCAGTCTAACAAGACATTCCTGACCGAAGGTACTAAAAATACGAAACAGAGAAGTCAAAGAACGGATATTTCCTTTGAAACAGTAACACCAATTGTTTCTATAAAGTCATCACAGATATGGTGGCTGTTCTTAAGCGCCTGATTCTTTTGAACCTAATAGATCACTAAGAAT
>NW_017056768.1:0-234 GCF_001483705.2 Eufriesea mexicana | reverse complement strand
GGATATTTCTTGACACTTCCCTTCTCGCGACACCATCATATCTATTGAGTCACAAGAAGCGTTTAGTCTAACAAGACATTCCTGACCGAAGGTACTAAAAATACGAAACAGAGAAGTCAAAGAACAGATATTTCCTTTGAAACAGTAACACCAATTGTTTCTATAAAGTCGTCACAGATATGGTGGCTGTTCTTAAGCGCCTGATTCTTTTGAACCTAATAGATCACTAAGAAT
>NW_017056767.1:0-234 GCF_001483705.2 Eufriesea mexicana | reverse complement strand
TTGGTACGGCTGAGTATTTTGCTATTAGTTAGTGGAACTGGTGGGAGTTGCCTATTTTGAAGTGTACCAGTAGGAGTTATAGTTTTCAGGAAAGAGAGATGAATTATTGTCTCACACATCAGGTACTTGACGCATATGGTGGCCAAACGTCGATGTCGCATCGCATTTACATGAGATATTGGGTCAGCAATATGGTATTTTTGCTAAGAGAATAATAATTCCGTCGAAACGATA
>NW_017056766.1:0-234 GCF_001483705.2 Eufriesea mexicana | reverse complement strand
ATTGCTACCCTCGCCTGCGTCAAGCGGAGCATATTCCAGCACAGTAGAGCGCAGAAATCGAACATATAGCAGAGTATAGCACCAAAGTCAGAGCTTCCCTATCCTATCCTAACCGAATCTGACATAACCGAATGTAGTCTATCTCAACATAACGTGCCGAGACTACCCTTACGGGCCTCCCCAGAGCCAAGCAGAGCATATTAGAGCCATGTGGATCGCAGAAGTCCACATAAT
>NW_017056765.1:0-234 GCF_001483705.2 Eufriesea mexicana | reverse complement strand
AGAATCAGGTTGGAAAATTCGTTCTTATTGTCATTTTCGTCTGATATCTTGTTGAACTATGTTTCATGCATAACTAAGGGTTAAATATACTATTGGCTTGCTATAGCCATGGCAATGCCATAGAATCTGGCAGGAAAATTCAATTTTATTTACATTATCGACTACTATCGTTGGTAACCTAACTTTCTTGCACATAGAAGGAGGAAAGGTTCTACTGGCGTACTATAGTCACTG
>NW_017056764.1:0-234 GCF_001483705.2 Eufriesea mexicana | reverse complement strand
AACGATTTTATGGCCGAAGGCAAAGTGTTAAAATATGCCCTCGGTCGAGGAAACTCGTGCCGGTTTCTAATTCCAATTCCACGGCGCCTCCTTTCCCGGATGAATGCCAACATACGCGTAATGGAAGTAAGTAACTCGCGTTTCCGTCTGTCGTGACGACACTGTACAATATTAGCGACACCATTCTGCAGCATTTCAGCCTTCTCCTGGCAAACGTGCTCGTGAACGAGGATA
>NW_017056763.1:0-234 GCF_001483705.2 Eufriesea mexicana | reverse complement strand
GCGCCTCGAAGTCGAACATGGTATAGCAGAGCAATGTAGAGCGCAGAAGTCCACCGAATTGCAATGTATGGCGCAGTAGCCAAAGTTACCCTATCTCAACTTAAACAATCGCATCGCAACCAAACGCAACCAAACGCAACCAAATACAATCTAACGTGCCTAGACCACTGCAGATAGCCTCACCACCGCCATGCAAAGCATAATAAGGGCGGGTAGAGCGCAGAAGGCTAAAGA
>NW_017056762.1:0-234 GCF_001483705.2 Eufriesea mexicana | reverse complement strand
TGGTTTGCTATAGCCATTGCATTGCATTATAATCTGCCAGGAATGTTCAATTTTATTCAAATTGTCGACTAATATCGTGGTGAGCAAACATTTCTTTGTAAATAAGGAGGAAAGACTCTATTAATTTGCTGTAACGATTGCATTGCGATAGAATCCGACTGGAAAGTACAGTTCTATTGACATTTTCGACTAATATCGTTGTGAGCATGATTTTCCGCATAAATAAGGTGGAAA
>NW_017056761.1:0-234 GCF_001483705.2 Eufriesea mexicana | reverse complement strand
AATGGCTATAGCATGCCAATAGAAACTTTCCTCCTTATTTATGCAACAAAACTAGCTCACAACTATAGTAGTCGAAAATGTCCATAAAATTGAATTTTCTTGTCAGATTGTATAGTACTGCAATGGCTATAGCATGCCAATTGAACCTTTCCACCTTATGTATGCAACAACATTATCTCACCACGATATTAATCGAAAATGACCTTAAAATTGAATTTTCCAGTCAGATTCTAT
>NW_017056760.1:0-234 GCF_001483705.2 Eufriesea mexicana | reverse complement strand
GAACACGCGGCTTGGAAAACCCCTGCCCTCACCGATGAAGGATCATTGGACAAGTTGGACATAACCGTGCAGGAAGCAGCTCACTTGGCCGTGGCTCCGGGTTTTCTGGCAGCCCGCAGCCTCGTTACCAGTGGGGGCCATGTGGAGGCGGAGCTGCCAGCATTAGCTCGGTCCCAGCAGGATGGCGTATGCCGATATACCTGCACCGTCCCGGTGTCAGTCTCTGGATCCCGC
>NW_017056759.1:0-234 GCF_001483705.2 Eufriesea mexicana | reverse complement strand
TATGGATGGATGAGTGTATGGGTGGATGGATTTATGAATGTATGGTTGTGTGTATGTATGGATATAGGGATGGATGGATGTTTGGATGGATGGATGTATGGATGTATGGATGTATGGGCGTATGGATGTTTGAATATAAGGAAGTGTTTGAGTTATGTTTGTGTGTGTGTATGTATGTATGTTTGTATGGATATACGAATGTATGGATGTACGGATGCATGGATGTATGGATGT
>NW_017056758.1:0-234 GCF_001483705.2 Eufriesea mexicana | reverse complement strand
ATTCGGGATTTTATAATTGTCCCAGAAGTTAGTTTTTCGACGCTCACATCATCGTTATATCGAGGGTACCAGGGTTCACGGTTCACGGTGGTGCAAGTTTGTCCGAGGATTATATTTTCATTCGCTGTCTTTTAAGGTACATCATATTATACAGTCTTAAATATTCTCCTGGTCGAAAAATACGTATTTCCAATGATATTTTTCAGTCACTATCTTTCATTTTGTGATATAACG
>NW_017056757.1:0-234 GCF_001483705.2 Eufriesea mexicana | reverse complement strand
AGTAATGGGGTTCGTGGCACGATAGGTTGGGTCAGGTTAGGCGTGGTTAGGGTAGGTTAGGCTTGTTTTGGCAAGGATGTCTTTGCCTTTCGTGCTATATGCTGCTGTTCTGTGGATCCTTGCCATCTACTGTGCTGTAGTAAGCTCCGCCGATCTATGGGAAGGCCAGCAATGGTGGTCTGGGCACATTAGGCTGAGTTATACCACGTTTGGCTGCGCTACGTTGGTACGGGT
>NW_017056756.1:0-234 GCF_001483705.2 Eufriesea mexicana | reverse complement strand
CGCCGTTCCAGCGAAACATGACAGCAGCTTTACGGTGTAAGTGTGAGAATCGGGTACCTTGGGGTTGTTAAAGCCCTACTGCGCAGTTAGGTCAAGATCAACCGCAGCCCCTGCGGGGGCGCACCTATTACTACAGGGAGCAATCAACATCACCTATCGATGTTCCCCATCTTACCCATAAGTGTGGGCAGTAATAGTGGAGAGTGTATTTTTCAATATATTTCCTGACAGCCC
>NW_017056755.1:0-234 GCF_001483705.2 Eufriesea mexicana | reverse complement strand
TGGAGTTAATCGACTTGGCAAATGAGCGACATCATTATCACATTTTCTTCAGGTGCTATGTTTTGTTATATAGACACAAGATCGACATCTGCAATTCGATTACAGTCACAGAGCACGAACGAGAAATATTCCTCATAGACTATAGAGAAATTTAGGCTAAAGTACATCGGTATCAGTACAGAATGACATCTATATTAGTTCGTTCTAAATAATCAAATAAAACACTCTACTATT
>NW_017056754.1:0-234 GCF_001483705.2 Eufriesea mexicana | reverse complement strand
TTGCATAAATAAGGAGGAAATATTCTATTGGCGTGCTATAGGCACTGCAATGCTATAGAATCGAGCTGGAAAATTCAATTTTATTTTCATTTTCTATTAATATCGTGGTGAGCTAACTTCCTTCCCTACGTAAGGGGGAAAGATCCTTCTGGAGTGCTATAGCCATTGCATTGCAGTAGAATCTGGCTGGAGAACTCAATTTTATTGACATTTCTGACTAATATCGTGGTGAGC
>NW_017056753.1:0-234 GCF_001483705.2 Eufriesea mexicana | reverse complement strand
TTCGACTAATATCGTTGTGAGCAAGATATTCTACATAAATAAGGAGGAAAGTTCCTATTGGTTTGCTATAGCCATTGCATTGCAATATAATCTGACTGATAAGTCCAATTTTATTGACATTTTCGGCCAATATTGTGGTGAGCAATCCTTTCTGCGTAAATATGAAGGAATGAAGCTATTGGTTTGCTACAGCCATTGCATTCCAATAGAATCTGACTGAAAAGTTCAATTCTA
>NW_017056752.1:0-234 GCF_001483705.2 Eufriesea mexicana | reverse complement strand
TACTTGCCAGAGAATAGATCTATTCAAAATCTATAATCTGTTATAGCTTAGTGAGTACCTCGCACACCGCCTTCAATCCAATGGCAAGAACAGACTTCTACTTGCCAGAGAATAAGCCTATTGAATACCTATAATCTGTTAGAGCTTGGTGAATAGATCGCCTAACGCCTTCAATCCAATGGCAAGAACTGCCATCTACTTGCCTGAGAAAAGGTCTTTTCAAAATCTATAATC
>NW_017056751.1:0-234 GCF_001483705.2 Eufriesea mexicana | reverse complement strand
ACAACGTATGACGAAATAAAGACGATATGACGATTCTGCCGACATCATTCTTTGACATCCGTGTGTTTTTTTTAACAGGAAAGTAGAAAGTGGTAGTCTATTACAAGATCAAAGCAGCCACGTGTATTTCTAATAGATAGATGAGAAGAAACTATTCGGTAAATATATCGGTGATATCATGAACCGAGGGTATTTCGGTGTCTAAAAGAGTTACAACGATACAACTGATATCTA
>NW_017056750.1:0-234 GCF_001483705.2 Eufriesea mexicana | reverse complement strand
CATGCGCCCTGCGTAACTCTAATAGACCCTGCTTGTATGCGGGGAGGCGAGAAAATGCGGTCACGGCTCGATAGGATGCGTTAAGATACCTTTAGCGATGTTAAGATTGGTTCTCTTAGTAAAGGATAGCTCAGACTTTCCTGCTGTACTCCGCAATTCGGAGGATTTCCCCGCTCTACATTGCTTTAATATACTCTGCTCGAATCCGGGGTTCCAATAATTTTGTTCTAGGCA
>NW_017056749.1:0-234 GCF_001483705.2 Eufriesea mexicana | reverse complement strand
ATAGTCCTAGCTCTGGCGAGGGGAGAGGGTCCTGAGATGGCTCCCGAGACCCATCGGTCATCGTCCAAATCGGTCAGTCCGAGCAAGTATCGCGTCTATCCCGAGCTTCTTTGCGCAATGCGCGACTCGTGTCTCACCTCGGCATTATGGCATACTGACAGGTGAAATTTACAATTTAACCCTTTCACTACGGCAAACTTTGAAACGCACCGGTCGTACCACACGGGTAGGAAT
>NW_017056748.1:0-234 GCF_001483705.2 Eufriesea mexicana | reverse complement strand
GTGGAGTTCCTGGGTCGGCTGAGACGTGAGAGGACGACGCAGTGCCACCACTGCGGCGAAGAGTGGGACACGGCGCAGCACGCGCTGCAGGAATGTTCAGCGTAGGCTCGCGCGCGCCGTGTCCTCAGTCGCGTTGTGGGGCGGGATCTCTCGCTCCCCGCCAACGGCCCGCAGATGACGGAGAGCGCGAGCGCGTGGCGGGCGATGCCCTACTTCTGCGAAGATGTTGTGCTG
>NW_017056747.1:0-234 GCF_001483705.2 Eufriesea mexicana | reverse complement strand
TCTCCAGCATTGCAATGCATATAGCACGCCAAAAGGATCTTTCCACCATACTTTTGCCAGGAATATAGCTCACCACGATATTAGTCGAAAATGTCAATAAAGCTGAATTTTCCAGCCAGATTCTTTGGCATAGTAATGGCAATAGCACGCCAATAGAATTTTCCGTCTTAATAAGCAAGAAAGATAGCTAACCACGATATTAGTCGAAAATGAAAATAAAATTGATTCTGCCAG
>NW_017056746.1:0-234 GCF_001483705.2 Eufriesea mexicana | reverse complement strand
TATCGTGGTGAGCTAACTTTGTTTACATAAATAAAAAGGAAAAATCCTATTGGATTGCTATAGCCATTGCAATTTTAATTGGATTTGACTGAAAAATTCAATTATATTGGCATTTTCGACTAATATCGTGATGAGTTAATTTTTTTACATAAATAAGGAGGAAAAATCCTATTGGATTGCTATAGCCATTACAATTTTTACAGGTTAAAGAAATTTGGGTGAGTACATATTTGG
>NW_017056745.1:0-234 GCF_001483705.2 Eufriesea mexicana | reverse complement strand
CATCCATACATCCATCCATCCATACATCCATCCATACATGCATCCATACAGAAATCAATACATTCATCCATAAATAAACCAATACTTTCATCCATACATTCGTCCATACATCCACACATCCATACATACATAAATTCATCCATCCATGGACTCATCCATCCATACGTACATCCATACATCCATGAATACCCCCATACACTCAACCATACATACATCCATAGATACATCCGTAAA
>NW_017056744.1:0-234 GCF_001483705.2 Eufriesea mexicana | reverse complement strand
TGTTTGTTTACTCTGCGTTCGGTTAAGTTGTGTTAGGCCTGGCTAGGGTAGGATATCTTTGCCATTTGTGCTTTGAAATGCAATGCTGCGCATTTCTGCTCTCCACAGTCCAGTGGTATAATATGCTGGGCCCTGTGAAGACCAGCAATTCTGGTCGCACAGCATTAGGTATAGTCAAATTACGTTCGGTTATGTTTGGTTAGGTTATGTTTGGTTAGGATAGTTTTTACCTTT
>NW_017056743.1:0-234 GCF_001483705.2 Eufriesea mexicana | reverse complement strand
ATGTCAAGAAAATTGAGTTTTCCAGCCATATTCTATTGCACTGCAATGGCCATAGCACGCCAAAACATTATTTCCTTGTTATTTATGCAAAGAGCTTAGCTCACCACAACATTATCCGAAAAAGTCAATAAAAATGATTGCTCCAGACAAGTTCTGTTGCACTGCAATAGCTATAGCACGTCAATAATATCTTTCCTCCTTATTTATGCAAGAAAGTTAGCTCACCACGATATT
>NW_017056742.1:0-234 GCF_001483705.2 Eufriesea mexicana | reverse complement strand
TTGCAGTGTAAGGCACAAGAGAAATATTAACCTAGCCTTACCTGACCTAACCAAAACCATCCAAACGTAGCCTGACTCAGCGTAGGGGGCTGAGACCACTATTGCTGGCCTCCCCATTTTCTAGCAGAATGCAGTAGAGCACAGTGTATCACAGAAATCCACCGAATAAGAGGGTACAGCACGAAGGTCAAAGCTTTCTTGACCAAACGTAGCCTAACCTAACTTAACCAAATG
>NW_017056741.1:0-234 GCF_001483705.2 Eufriesea mexicana | reverse complement strand
CTAGGGCCCAGCAGAGCATAGTAGAGGAATGAGGTGCGCAGAAATCCACCGAAATGCACTGTACAGCACAAAAGCCAAAGTTATCCTATCCTAGCTTCACAAGACGCAACATAAACATACGAATCCTAACTCAACCTATCGCTCCTGCACTTCTATTGCTGACTTCTCCACAGCCAACCAGAATATACTAGAGCACAGAGGACCGCAGGAATCCGCCGCATTGGAGTGTAAAGG
>NW_017056740.1:0-234 GCF_001483705.2 Eufriesea mexicana | reverse complement strand
GAGGTTTCGGCTCTTTATATTTAGTTATTCTATGTTTCCTCAGGTTAGGTTTGGTCTTGTTATATTAGGGTATCATCTACTTTTGAAGTATACGTTGCTATTTGGTGTATTTCTGCGCTCTACTGTGCTCTACTACACTCTGCTCGTCTCTGTGGAGGCCATTAATAGTTTTCTCGGCGCATCAGGTTGAGTTGGGCTACGTTCGGTTAGGGTATGTTAGATTGGGTTAGGTCA
>NW_017056739.1:0-234 GCF_001483705.2 Eufriesea mexicana | reverse complement strand
TGTCAATGAAATTGAATTTTCGCGCCAGATGCTACAGCGTTGCAATGGCTATAGCACGCCAATCGAATCTTTCCTCATTATTTATGCAAGGATACCAGCTCGCCACGATATTGGTCGAAAATGTCAATAAAACTGAATTTTCCTTCCAGATACAATAGAATTGCAATGGCGATAGCTGACCAATAGAATCTTTCCTCCGTATTTATGAAAGAAAGTTACATCACCACGATATTA
>NW_017056738.1:0-234 GCF_001483705.2 Eufriesea mexicana | reverse complement strand
TTCCAGAGCATTGCAATGGCTTTAGCACGCCATGAGGATCTTTCCACCTTACTTACGCAAGGAGGTTAGCTCACCACGATATTAGTCGAAGATGTCAACAAAATTGTATTTTCCAGCCACATTCCATATCATTGCAATGGTTATAGCACTGAGAAGGCATCGTTCCTCCTAAGTTATGCAAGGAAGTCAGCTCACCACGATATTAGTCGAAAATGTCCACAAAGTTGTGTTTTC
>NW_017056737.1:0-234 GCF_001483705.2 Eufriesea mexicana | reverse complement strand
GGCTACGCTTGGCAATTTTGCGAGTAGTTAGGTTAGGAGATAGTAGATATGACTTCTGTGCTATACACCGGTGTTTATAGGATTTCTACGCTCTACATTGCTCTACTGTGTCGTGCTTGACTCTGGGGCAGCCTCTAATAGTGGTATCGGCACTTTAGGTTTACCTAGGCGACGTATAGTTAGGTTATGTAAGTTTGGGTTGGGTTAGGATTGCTTTGACATTCGTGGTATAGA
>NW_017056736.1:0-234 GCF_001483705.2 Eufriesea mexicana | reverse complement strand
ATTCTCTTTATAAGCTTATTTTATCCTATTAAGAAGCCAACAATACTATCTTAAGTTCATCCACCCAGAATCCGATCCTACCTACACAAATATCACATGCAAACATCACCGATCAAGATCAATATTAATCGCTCGAAAATAATTAATACACCGTGCACTCCTCTGTTCCCTCTAGGCTCTCAACAGCTGAAAGCAAATCGCTACTCACGGTCTAACCTCAACCTGTTTAATTTT
>NW_017056735.1:0-234 GCF_001483705.2 Eufriesea mexicana | reverse complement strand
TCTGGGGAAGCCAGCAATTGCGGTCGCTGCACGATAGATCGTGTTACGTCACGTTTGGTTAGGTCACGATCAGCTAAGTTGGGAGGTCATAACTCTGACTTTTGAGCTGTACACTGCTATTCGGTGAATTTCTGCGCTCTCCGTTGCTCAAATATGTCCTGCTTGGCACTGGGAAGCCCAGCAATAGTGGCCTTGGCACGTTATTTTGAGTTCTGTTACGTTTGGTTATGTCAT
>NW_017056734.1:0-234 GCF_001483705.2 Eufriesea mexicana | reverse complement strand
GATGGGTGAATGGACGGAAGAATGGATGTATGTATGGATGCTTGTATGGATGAATGCATGGATAGATGTATGGATGGGTGCATGCATGGACGTGTGTATGGATGCATTTACGGGTGTATCTATTGATGTATGTATGGATAAGTGTATGGGGGTATGCATGGATGTACGGACGTAAGTATGTATGGATGTATGGATGTATGGATGTATGGATGTATGGATGTATGGACGTATGGA
>NW_017056733.1:0-234 GCF_001483705.2 Eufriesea mexicana | reverse complement strand
TTATACAGAACAGCTTTCTCACCACTATATTAGTCGAAAATGTCAATAAAATTGAACGTTCCATTCTGATTCTATAGCAATGCTATTGCTATAGCAAACCAATAGAATCTTTCCTCCTTGTTTACGCTGGCAGGTTAGCTCACCACAATACTAGTCGAAAATGTTAATGAGACTGAGCTTTACAGCCAGATTTTATAGCAATGCAATGGCTATATCAAACCTATAGAATCTTTC
>NW_017056732.1:0-234 GCF_001483705.2 Eufriesea mexicana | reverse complement strand
TGCTTTAATAAGGAGGAATGGTTCCATTGGCGTGCTATAGGCATTGCAATAGTTTAGAAACTGGCTGGAATATTCGATTTCATTGTCATTTTCTACTAATATAGTGGTGCACTAACTTTCTCGCATAAATGAGGAGGGACGATTCCAATGGCGTGCTCTAGCCACTGCAATGTTTTAGAATCTGGCTGGAAAATTCAATTTTATTGACATTTTCGACTGATATCGTGGTGAGCT
>NW_017056731.1:0-234 GCF_001483705.2 Eufriesea mexicana | reverse complement strand
GGCGACCTATTCTCCGAGCTATAACAGACTATAGATTTTGAATATACCTATTTTCTGGCAAGTGGATGCCTGCACTTGCCATTGGATTGAAGGCGTTAAGCGATTTATTCACCAAGGTATAACAGACTATTGGTTTTGTGTATACATATTCTCTGGCAAGAGGATGGCTGGACTGGCCATTGGATTGAACGCGTTAGGCGATCTATTCACCATGCTACAAGAGGATATAGATTT
>NW_017056730.1:0-234 GCF_001483705.2 Eufriesea mexicana | reverse complement strand
GTCTCGTTATGTTCGGTCAGGACAGCTTCGGCTTCCATGCCATACACTGTTATTCTTTGGATTCCTGCGCTCTACTGTGCTCTAGTATGCTGTGCTTGGTCTGGGGATACCAGCAATGGTGGCCGCGGCACATTATGTTGTGTAAGGGCACGTGTGGCTAGGTTAGGTTATGTAAGGTCAGATTATGATATGCTTGACTTATGTGCTATACACTGCATGTCGGTGGTTCTCTGC
>NW_017056729.1:0-234 GCF_001483705.2 Eufriesea mexicana | reverse complement strand
AATTACTTTCCAAACGAGCTTGCTCCCTGGATCGTTCCAGAGTCACCCGCGAGGATTCGCGAGTGTGCTTCTACACGTTGATTCGAAAAAATCGACAGCAATCCGGGGTGAATTGATTTTAGGGGAAATTATTTTCCGGGGAATGAATGCCAATGAAGTTTATAAGCTTTGTATGGGGGGTTTTGGAAAATCTAATTATTCTAAATTCGGATAACCTATTGCGATTACCCCTCG
>NW_017056728.1:0-234 GCF_001483705.2 Eufriesea mexicana | reverse complement strand
TTTCCAGCCAGATTCTATAGGATTGCAATGACTATACTACGCCAGTAGAATCTTTCCTCCTTGTATATGCAAGAAAGTTAGGTCAGCACGATAGCGGTCGAAAGTGTCAGTAAAACTGAATTTTCGCGTCAGATTCTAGAGCATTGCAATGGTTATGGCACGCCAATAGGGTATTTCGGCCCTATTTATGCAAGAAAGTTAGCTCACCACGAAATTAGTCGAAAACGTCACTAA
>NW_017056727.1:0-234 GCF_001483705.2 Eufriesea mexicana | reverse complement strand
GCAGTACATATTAGAGCATATTAGAGGGCAGAAACCTACCGAAGAGCTGTGTATAGCACATAAGTGAAAGCTATCCTATCCTAACCTAACCAAACTTACTTGCATAGCCAGAGGTAGCACGACTCATCCTAACATGCTGCCACCATCATTCCTGGCGTCTCCGTAGACAAGCAGTCAGTGACAGCGTACAGTAAAGCGCAGAAGTCCATAGAATCGCAGTGCACAGCACAATAG
>NW_017056726.1:0-234 GCF_001483705.2 Eufriesea mexicana | reverse complement strand
CACAGGAACTTCAATTTGAGGGAAGTCGAGGCTTCATTGTGGACTTGTGAGAAAGTCCTCGAACCTCTTTCAAGTAGGAATCCATCTATTGGTGAGGATGAGAACTTGGTCGCTACACTGTTTATGTCCCTATTACCAGTGTCGTATTGTGTCGTATTTGATTCGTATACACTCGTTATCACCTAGTCACCACTTGGGTGAACCTTAACAAGGATCAATAAATCATCCATAAGA
>NW_017056725.1:0-234 GCF_001483705.2 Eufriesea mexicana | reverse complement strand
GTCACACCTATCCTATCCTAACATACCCAAACGTATCATAACCAAACCAACCGTAGATTGTCAGAACATAACACTCCGCGACGACTATTGCTGGCGTCGTCAGAACCAAGCAGAACATACTGGAAATAATTACAGCGCAGAAGCCCACCGAAGAGTGGTTATATCACAAGGGTCAAAGTTATCCTACCCTATCATAACCAATTGCAACATAGCCAAACGTAACCTAACTAAACC
>NW_017056724.1:0-234 GCF_001483705.2 Eufriesea mexicana | reverse complement strand
AGAGTACAGTAGAGTGCAGAAGTCCACCGAGTATCAGTGTTTGACAAGAAAGTCACAGCTGCCCTCACCGATCCAAGCGCAGACTAATCTAACCGAACGTAACATAGTGAAACCCAACGTGCCGATACCACTATTAAAGGCGTCCGCAGTGCCAAGCTGTAAATACTACATCACAGCAGAGCTCAGAAATCCACCTACTAGCAGCGTATAGCACAAGAGCCAAAGATGTCCCTC
>NW_017056723.1:0-234 GCF_001483705.2 Eufriesea mexicana | reverse complement strand
AAGTAGATGGCTGTACTTGCCATTGGTTGCAGACGATAGGCGGCCTATTAACCAAGCTATGACTGATTACAGATTTTGAATATACCTAATCTCTGACAAGTAGGTGGCTGTTCTTGCCATTGGTTTGAGGGCGTTAGGCGACCGATGCACCAAGCAATAACCGGTAACAGATTTTGAATATACCTATTCCCATGCAAGTAGATGGCTGTACTTGCCATTGGATTGAAGGCGTTA
>NW_017056722.1:0-234 GCF_001483705.2 Eufriesea mexicana | reverse complement strand
CATATCTTTGACACTCGTGCTATGCATTGCTTTCCTATAAACCTCAGCGCTCTATTCTCCACTAATATGCCTTGCTTGGCAACGGGGGTGCCGGCAGTATTGGTCTCGGCGCGTTAGGTTGGGACAGGCTGCGTTTGGTTGGGTTACACTTGGTTATGTTAGGAATGCATAGCTCTGACTTTTGTGCTGTACACTGCTATTCGACGGATTTCTGCGCTCTACTGCGATCTAATA
>NW_017056721.1:0-234 GCF_001483705.2 Eufriesea mexicana | reverse complement strand
ATAAATAAGGAGGAAGGATTCAATTGGCGTGCTATAGCCGTCGCAATCCTATAGAATATGGATGGCGAATTCAATTTTCTTTACATTATCGACTAATATCGTGGTGAGCTACCTTTCTTGCATAAAAAAGGAGGAAAGATGGTATTGGCAAGCTGTAGCCGTTGCAATGCCTTAGAATCAGGCTGAAAAACTCAATTATATTGACATTTCCGGCTAGTATTGTGGTGAGCTAAC
>NW_017056720.1:0-234 GCF_001483705.2 Eufriesea mexicana | reverse complement strand
AGCAAACCAATAGGATATTTCCTCCTTATTAATGCACGAATGTTTTCTCACCACTCTATTAGAAGAAAATGTCAATAATATTGAAGTTTTCATCCAGATTCTATTGCAATGCAAAGGCTATAACACACCAGTAGGACCTTTCCTCCATATTTATGCAGAAAATATTGCTCGCCACGATATAAGTCGAAAATGTCAATAAAATTGAGCTTTTCAGTCAGATTCTATTGCAATGCA
>NW_017056719.1:0-234 GCF_001483705.2 Eufriesea mexicana | reverse complement strand
CTGCAGCATTACAATGCCCATAGCACGCCAAAAGTATCTTTCCTCCTTACTTATTCGAGGATCCTGGCTCACCACGATATTAGCCGAAAATGTCAATAAAATTGATTTTTCCAGGATGATTCTATAGCATTGCGAAGCCTAGAGCACGCAAGTACATTCTTTCTGCCTTTTTTATGCAAGAAATGTAGCTCACCACAATGTTAGTCGAAAATGTCAATAAAACTGAATTTTCCA
>NW_017056718.1:0-234 GCF_001483705.2 Eufriesea mexicana | reverse complement strand
GAATGAAAAGTTCAATTTTATTGACATTTACGACTAATATCGTGGTCAGTGCACTAACTGCATGAATACGCAGAAAAGATAATAATGGTTTGCTATAGACACCGAATTGCAATAATATCTGTCTGAAAAATTCAATTTTGTTGGCATTCTCGACTAATATTGTGGTGAGCCAGCTTTTCTGCATATACAAGCCGTATCAATATATTGTATTGTTATAAGCACTGCAGTGCAATG
>NW_017056717.1:0-234 GCF_001483705.2 Eufriesea mexicana | reverse complement strand
ATTCTATGGCCTTCTGCGCTCTGCTCTCCTATAATATGCTCTGCTTGACCATGTGGAGGTCAGAAATACTGGTCGCGGCACGTTAGATTCTGTTAGATTAATTTCGGCTTGGTTAGGTTGAGTTGGGTTAGGCAAAGGTGGCTTTGACTTCTGTGCTCAACACAGATGTTATAAGGACTTTTACTCTCTACTGCGCTCTATCATATTGCGCTTGTCTCTGGGAGAGCCAGCAGT
>NW_017056716.1:0-234 GCF_001483705.2 Eufriesea mexicana | reverse complement strand
TTAATATTATTAATATTTTATTATTAACTAATTACACGTTTGCAGTGCAAGATAACATCTAGCTATTTTAATGAATCCTTTTGCAGTATAGTGTACGAATATTTCTTCTGCTCATTGGAGATAATAATAGCTAGAATGAAAATATAGTGTATATTATGTTATTACATCTTCGTCTTAATAGGAGTTAATATTTTTATTATTAAAATATTATTAATATTTTATATTATATTTTAT
>NW_017056715.1:0-234 GCF_001483705.2 Eufriesea mexicana | reverse complement strand
CTTACATAAATCCATTCATACGTACATCCGTACATTCGTACATCCATACATCCATACATCCATGCAACCATACATGCATACATCCATACATTCTTAAATCCATACATCCATTCATACATCCATCCATACATACATTCATCAATCCATACCTCAACCCATCCATACATCCATTCATCCGTACATCCATTCATCTTTACATACGTCCATCCATACCTCAATCCATCCATACAACCA
>NW_017056714.1:0-234 GCF_001483705.2 Eufriesea mexicana | reverse complement strand
GAGCGTACCAGAGTACAGTAGAGCGCAGAGATCCACCAAATAACGGAGAATTACACAAAAGGCTGTTCTATTCAGAACAACCTTAGCCCAACATAGCCTAGCGAAACGCAACATAACTCTCCCTGGTGTGCCACGACCACCATTGCTGGCCTACACGGATCCGAGCAGAGAACAGCAGAGCAATGTGGAGCGTTGAAATCCACAGAATACTAGTTTATAGCGCAAAAGTCTAAG
>NW_017056713.1:0-234 GCF_001483705.2 Eufriesea mexicana | reverse complement strand
CGTGCTATGCATCGTTATCCGTTGTACTTCTGCGATTTACTGTGCTCTACTGCATTCTGCTAGGCCTAGGGGGGGGGCAGGAGCAGTGGCAGCGGCTCGTTTTGTTGAGAGATGCTACATTCCCTTAGGTCAGGTTAGGTGAGGATGGGTTGGGATATCTTCGACTTATGTGTTGTACACTGCTGTCCGGTGGATTTCTGCGCTCTACATTGCTCTACTAAACTCTGCTCGACT
>NW_017056712.1:0-234 GCF_001483705.2 Eufriesea mexicana | reverse complement strand
TCCTTATTTATGGGAGAAAGTTAGCTCTCCACGGTATTAGTCAAAAATGTTAATAAAATTGAGGTTTCCAGCCAAATTCTACTGCATTGCAAAGGCTATGGCACTCCGAATGGATCTTTCCTCAGTACTTATGCAGGGAAGTTATCTCACCACGAAATTAGTTGAAAATGACAATAAAATTGAATTTTCCACGACGATTCAATAGCATTGCAATGCCTATAGCACGCCAAAAGA
>NW_017056711.1:0-234 GCF_001483705.2 Eufriesea mexicana | reverse complement strand
CGCAAATAGTATCTTTCCTCCTTATTAATGCAAAGAAGCTATATCACCACGATATTATTCGAATATGTCAATAAAATGGAATTTTCCAGCCATACTCTATTGCATTTCAATGGCCATTTCTCGCCAATAGAAACTTTCCTCCTTATTTATGCAAGAAAGTTAGCTCATCCTGATATTATTCGAAAATGTTAATAAAATTGAATGCTCCAGACAGGTTCTATAGCATTACAACGG
>NW_017056710.1:0-234 GCF_001483705.2 Eufriesea mexicana | reverse complement strand
ATGAAATATTCCATTTTCGCGCTACATCCATAGCAAGGCTACAGAATCAGTCTGGAAAACTCGTTTTAATGTACATTTTCAGCTGATATCTTGGTGAGCTGCCTTTCCCGAATAAATAATGAGGAAAGATACTATTGGTGCGCTACAGTCATTTCACTGCTATAGAATATAGTTGGAAAATTCAATTTTATTGACATTTTCAACAAATATCGTGGTGACCTAACTTACTCGCAT
>NW_017056709.1:0-234 GCF_001483705.2 Eufriesea mexicana | reverse complement strand
CTCTGCTTTGCTATATTGCTTTCTGCTTTTCTCCGCGCAGGCCGGCAATAGTGTTCTCGTAATCTTAGGTTCACTTAAGTTACGTTTGTATATGTTAAGTTTGTCCAGTTTAGGATACCCTACTTTGACTTTTGCGGTATACACTGCTGTTCGTTGGATTTATGCGCTCTGACGCGCTCTGATATGCTTTGCTTGGATTCACGTAGGCCATAAATAGCGGTTGCGGTACGTTAT
>NW_017056708.1:0-234 GCF_001483705.2 Eufriesea mexicana | reverse complement strand
TAAGTAGATGGCTATACTTACCACTGGACTGTAGGCGTTAGATGATCTATTCACCAAGCTATTGCATGCTATAGATTCTGAATGCATCTGTTCTCTGGTAAGTAGATGGCTATACTTACCACTGGACTTTAGTCGTTAGATGATCTATTCACCAAGCTATAATAGGCTATTGATTCTGAATGGATCTGTTCTCCGGTATGTAGATGGCTATACTTACCACTGGACTGTAGGCGT
>NW_017056707.1:0-234 GCF_001483705.2 Eufriesea mexicana | reverse complement strand
CCTATCGTAGCCGAACTCAACGTGATGTGCCACGGCCACTATTGCTCGCGTCCCGTGAGTCGCTCAGAGTGTAGCGGAGCAAGATAGAGCGTAGAAATCCATCGAATACCAGTGCGCTGCACTAAAGTGGACTTTATCCAATCCTAACCTATCCAAACGTAATATAAGCACATGTAACGTGACATAACCTAACGTGCCGAGACCACTACTGCGGTCCACCACAGGGAAATCTGA
>NW_017056706.1:0-234 GCF_001483705.2 Eufriesea mexicana | reverse complement strand
GATTATCGATTTTTGTTTATAAAAATAAATGCAAATGATTTGCAGTAAAAGTGCGATCACTTCAATTGCAAGTTGTTGCAAATATTTATGTATTGAATTCTTATTAATATGTGACATGTGTTCTTTCAGCTGCCATTTTTTTGTTCTATTTCTCCAACTATTAATCCAGTGTTTAAGTTTGTTTCAGATTTATTAATTTAGAACGTTTTCGGATGACCATGTTCAACATCATTT
>NW_017056705.1:0-234 GCF_001483705.2 Eufriesea mexicana | reverse complement strand
GCAAGTAGATGGCTGTACTTGCCATTGGATTGAAGGCTTTAGGCGATCTATTCACCAAGCTACCACATATTATAGATTTTGGATATACCTATTTTCTGGCAAGTGGACGTCTGTACTTGCCATTGGATTGAAGGCGGTAGGAGATTTACTCACGAAGCTATAACAGATAATAGATTTTGAATTGAAATATTCTCTGGCACGTAGATGGCTGTACCTGTCATTGGATTGAAGGCG
>NW_017056704.1:0-234 GCF_001483705.2 Eufriesea mexicana | reverse complement strand
TTTAGAGTCGTCTTTGTTAGGAAGCCTAACTAATTCCTCGTGTCTTCCACTTATTATACTTTATAAGGCACCGGATTTCAGGTAATAAAATAGGCCCACGTTACATGGAAATTTTATTGCGTTTTAAACGAAACAAGATTATTTAACACTAGGTTTATGGACGTTATTTGTATACCTATTTCTAAGGACACCTATCAAATTGACAGGTAAGGGAAACCACGTGTCTTTCTTTTA
>NW_017056703.1:0-234 GCF_001483705.2 Eufriesea mexicana | reverse complement strand
TGGCTGGAAAATTCAATTTTGTTGTCATTTTCGACTAATATCGTGGTGAGTTAATTTTCTTGCATAAATAAGGAGGGAAGTTTCTATTGGCGTTCTATAGCCAATGCAGTGCTATAGAATCCGGCTGGAAAAATCACTTTTATAGACATTTTCGACTACCATAGTGGTGAACTTACTTTCTCGCATAAATGAGGAGGAAAGGCACTATTGGCATGCTATAGCCATAGCAATGCT
>NW_017056702.1:0-234 GCF_001483705.2 Eufriesea mexicana | reverse complement strand
GGATTCGTAAGGTTAGGTTAGGGTTGTCTTGTATGCTATAAACTGCTATTCTGTGGACCTGTGTGATCTACATAGCTCTACTATGCTCTGCCCGACTCAGGGGAGGCCAGCAATGGCAGTCTCGGCTCGTTAGGATGAGTCATGCTACGTTTGGTTAGGTTACGTTAGCTGGAGCTAGGTATGAATACCTTTGTCTTTTGCGTTGTACATTGTTATTACGTGGAGTCCTGCGCG
>NW_017056701.1:0-234 GCF_001483705.2 Eufriesea mexicana | reverse complement strand
CCACGCAATTTACACACATGACACCTACACATATGGAGATTAGAATTATTCGACCCGCAATTGTTTCGGCCGCCATCGAGAAATGTCAATTTCTTCCACTCGTCCTGAGACCGAAATTTTACGACCAAAAATAGGTAAAAAATCTCGCAAGTTCGAAAGCTCGCGAAAAACACATGTGCACGTAGGGCATACTGTAAGCTCTCACGTACCCAAAGCTCGCACTCCCAGCTTCAA
>NW_017056700.1:0-234 GCF_001483705.2 Eufriesea mexicana | reverse complement strand
TCGAAAAATGGAATAAAATCGAATTTCATATCGTAACAATCCTAAGTCCAATTAATAACCCGAATATTCAACATTTTGCAACTGAATTGTTTCCCAATAAATCACGTACCTCAATCTCACTGATCACCATCGTCCCTTTGTCTACTCGAAAACTTCTCAACGTCCCGGGTAGAAACTTCACAATCACCTTACCAATCTAGATCCCATTAATCGTTGAGGAACTTCATCAAAAAA
>NW_017056699.1:0-234 GCF_001483705.2 Eufriesea mexicana | reverse complement strand
TTTTGGAATTTTCAAACTTCAGTCTTGAACTCTGTATACATACCTAACTTTAAATTAATGGGATCAAAAATTCCTTTGTTTTCCAAGTTTCCAAAGATTTTAGCAGCTAAATCTTGAGTTACACTATGACCAGAAAATATAAATTGTCTTAAAATTCGTTGACATTTTCGTGATTTTGGAATTTTCAAACTTCAGTCTTGAACTCTGTATACATACCTAACTTTAAATTAATGG
>NW_017056698.1:0-234 GCF_001483705.2 Eufriesea mexicana | reverse complement strand
CAGTGGCCGTGGCGCCGTATGCTCAGTTATGATACGTTAGGTTGCGTTACGTTCGGGTAGGATTGGAGATGTTAGCATTAACTTTTGAGATATACACGGCCATGCGGTTGACTTCTGCGATCTACATTGCTCTACTACGCTCTGCTCGTCTATGGGGAGGCCAGTAATAACGGTCTCGGCACGTCAGGTTTTGGTAGGCTACGTTTGGTTATGTTATGTTAGCCTGGGTAAGAT
>NW_017056697.1:0-234 GCF_001483705.2 Eufriesea mexicana | reverse complement strand
CGTCGGACCACCCGACCAGTTCCGACCGCACTGCAGCTGGTTGCACCCGATCCACCGCCACCAGAGGGAAAAGGGTGTCGGTCACCCGCCGCTTGAGCTCGGGTTCCATACGCTCGGTCACGTGGGGCGCCTATGCCTTTAACTTCCCCAATAATACTTTTGTAGGGGCGCCCCCACGGATCGCTTTCGAGCGTCGAGAGGAGTTCGTCCTATTGCCGAGATTTGGCTCTGCGA
>NW_017056696.1:0-234 GCF_001483705.2 Eufriesea mexicana | reverse complement strand
ACGTTTATTGGACACTCGCGTCCCTGTAACTCGATTCGAGCGAGAAGCTCGCTCGTTGCACCCCGTGGAGACCTAGGTTGTGAGGCCTAGGTTATCTACTTTTGAGACTGCAACTCTCACGGGGGAGTTTCGCGGGACTGTAAGGCCCGTTTACACGGATGCGACAATGTTGCTGGGATACGGCCTACTCTAAATTAACACTATGCCGTCCGTGGTATCACGTTGGTGCCATGC
>NW_017056695.1:0-234 GCF_001483705.2 Eufriesea mexicana | reverse complement strand
CGATATTAGTCGAAGATGTGAATAAAATTGAATTTTCCAGTCACATTCTATAGTATTGCAATATTTATAGCATGCCGATAGATTCTTTCCTCCTTATTTATGCAACAAAATCAGCTTACCACGATAATAGTCGAAAATGTATTTAAAATTGTATTTTCCATTCTGATTCTGTAGCATTACAATGGCTATAGCATGCCAATAGAATCTTTCCACCTTATTTGTTGAACAAAACTA
>NW_017056694.1:0-234 GCF_001483705.2 Eufriesea mexicana | reverse complement strand
ATGGATGTATGGATGGATGGATGTATGGATGTATGGATGGATGGATGTATGGATGGATGGATGTGTGGATGTATGGATGTATTGATGTATGTATGGATGTATGGATGGATGTATGAATGTACATGTGTATGAGTGTGTGGATGCGTGTATGGAAGGTCGTATGTATGGATACATGTATGGAAAGATGTGTGGATCGATGGATGTATGGATGGGTGCTTGTATGGATGGATGGAT
>NW_017056693.1:0-234 GCF_001483705.2 Eufriesea mexicana | reverse complement strand
CATCAATACATGCATCCATCCATACATTCATACATACATCTATACAGACATCCATACGTTCATCTGTCGATCCATACTACCATACATCCATCCATACAATCATCCTTAGATTTATACATCCATACATCCATTCATCCATACATCCATCCATCCATATATGCATTTGTACACACATCCGTCCATCCATACGTCCATACATACATATATACATACATACATCCATACATCCGTCCA
>NW_017056692.1:0-234 GCF_001483705.2 Eufriesea mexicana | reverse complement strand
GTATGGATCTGTGTATTGTTGTGTGTATGGATGCATGGATTTCTGCATGTATGGAGGTATGTATGTTTGAATGTGTGGATGTAAGTATGAATGAATGCATGCATATATGGATGTACGGATGTACGAGTGTATGTATGTATGTATGTATGTATGGATGTATGAAAGGGTGTATGTATGGATGTATGTGTGGACGAATGTATTTGTGTATGTATGGATGTATGTGTTAATGTATGT
>NW_017056691.1:0-234 GCF_001483705.2 Eufriesea mexicana | reverse complement strand
AGAATCTTTCCACATTATTTATGCAAGAAAATCAGCTCACAACGATATTAGTCGAAAATATGAGCAGAATTGAATTTTCAAGGCAATTTCTAGAGCATTGCAATTGTTATAGCATGCCAATAGTATCTTTCCTCCTTATTTATGCAAGAAAATTAACACATCACGATATTTGTCGAAAATGTCAATAACATAGGATTTTCCAGTCAGACTCTATTACACTGCAATGGCTATAGC
>NW_017056690.1:0-234 GCF_001483705.2 Eufriesea mexicana | reverse complement strand
TGAATAGACCTATTCTCTGGCAAGTAGATGGCTGTAAGTGCCATTCGGTTGAAGGCGTTACGCTATCTACACACCAATCTATAACAAGTTCTCGATTTTGAATAGACCTTTTCTCTGGCAAGTAGATGGCTGTACTTGCCATTGAATTGAAGGCGCTTGGCGCCCTATTCTCCAAGCTATAACAGATTAAAGATTTTGATCAGACCAAATCTCTGACAAATTGATGGCTGTACT
>NW_017056689.1:0-234 GCF_001483705.2 Eufriesea mexicana | reverse complement strand
TTGTTTATGCAAGAAAGTTAGCTCACCACGATATTATTCGAAAATGTCAATGAAATTGAATTTGCGTGCCAGATGCTACAGCGTTGCAATGGCTATAGCACGCCAATAGATTCCTTCCGCATTATTTATGCAAGAAACTCACCTCAGCAAGATATTATTCGAAAATGTCAATAAAGTTGAATTTTCGAGGCAGATACGATAGCATTGTATTGGCTATAGCACGGCAATAGTATC
>NW_017056688.1:0-234 GCF_001483705.2 Eufriesea mexicana | reverse complement strand
TTACGCGCTATGCTGTGCTCCAACAGTTTCCGCTTGGCTCTCGGTAGGCCAGCAATATGGGCCTCTGCACGTTAGGATGAGGTATGCTACGTTTGGTTATGTCACGTTTGGGAGGTTAGGATAACGATAGTTTAGTCTTTTATGCTATAAACTGCTATCCGGGGATTTCTGCGACCTACAGTGTTCTAATACCATCTGCTTGTGTCTGTGTTGGCCAGCAACAGTAACCTCGGC
>NW_017056687.1:0-234 GCF_001483705.2 Eufriesea mexicana | reverse complement strand
GGGATTATTTATTCTTTAGGTCCTGTGAAATTTGAAATTTTATAAATTTAATTGATTAATTGGAATATATATCTGTGACTGGACTTGTAATATTCATAAATATTTTTGGAGAACGATCATTTCGAAAATTTTGAGTATGACTGTGTTCAGAATGCTATGGGATTATTTATCCTTTAGGTTCTGTGAAATTTGAAATTTCATAAATTGAATTGGAAATATTTCTATGATTGAATT
>NW_017056686.1:0-234 GCF_001483705.2 Eufriesea mexicana | reverse complement strand
CCAGGTCAGGCCAGGTCAAGCAAGGTCAGGTCAAGTCAGGTCAGGTCATGTCATGTCAGGTCATGTCAGGTCGGGTCTGGTAGGGCCATGTCAGGCCAGGCGAGACCGGGTCGTGTCAGGTGAGGCCAGGTGAGGTCAGTCAGGTCAGGTCAGGGCAGGTAAGGTCGATTCAAGTCAGGACAGGTCAGGTCAGGTCAGGTAACCTCAGCTCAGGTCAGGTCAGGTCAGGTCAGG
>NW_017056685.1:0-234 GCF_001483705.2 Eufriesea mexicana | reverse complement strand
TGCTACAGCCATAGCAGTGATGTAGCATCTGGCTCGAAAATTCAACTTCATTGACATTTTCGAACAATATCGTGGTGAGCTAACTATCTTGTACAAATATGTAGGAAAGATACCATTGGCGTGCTATAGCATTTGCAATGCTATAGAAACTTCCTCGAAAATTCAATTTTTTTGATATTCTCGAATAATATCGTGGCGATGTATCTTTCTTGCATAAATAAGGAGGAAAGAATC
>NW_017056684.1:0-234 GCF_001483705.2 Eufriesea mexicana | reverse complement strand
TTCAGGTCAGGTCTGGTCAGGTCAGGTAAGGTCGGTTAAAGACAGGACAGGTCAGGTCATGTATGGTAATGTCACGTCAGGTTAGGTCAGGACAGCTAAGGTCAGTTCAGGTCATGTCAGATCAGGCAAGATCAGGCAAGGTCAGGTCAGGTCAGGTCAGGTCAGATCATGCAGGTCAGGCCAGGTCAGGTCAGATCGGGTCAGTTCATTTCAGGCAAGGGCAGGCCAGGTCAG
>NW_017056683.1:0-234 GCF_001483705.2 Eufriesea mexicana | reverse complement strand
GAACATTCCAGCCAGATTCTATAGCATTCCAATGGTTATAGCATGCAAATATAATCTTTCCTCAATGTTTATGGAAGAAGGTTAGCTCACCATGATATTAGTCCAAAATGTCATTAAAATTGATTTTTCCTGCCAGAATCTTTGGCATTGCAATGCCAATAGCACGCCTAAAGAATCTTTCCTCCTTGTTTATGCATGAGTGTTAGCTCTCCACGCTATTAGTCGAAAATGTCA
>NW_017056682.1:0-234 GCF_001483705.2 Eufriesea mexicana | reverse complement strand
GTTTCTGCGTTTCTGGACCCCTAACAGCCGAGTTTTTCAGTTTCTTTATTATCTCTTTTCGTTCTGTTTTATTTTATTATAGTTCGCGTGGTTGAGGGCTAGGTTAGGTGTATGTGTTTTTCGTGTAGTTATTTTCCAAGTTTTTATTGGAATCGGTTTCCTATAGAGATATATTTTAGTGGTGCATTTATTTTCAGCAGTTTTATCGCGATTGCTTTTTCATATGGGTTTACT
>NW_017056681.1:0-234 GCF_001483705.2 Eufriesea mexicana | reverse complement strand
ATACATCCATACATCCATACATCCATACATCCATACATCCATCCGTCCATCCATAAATACTTATATCCCTACATCCGTACATTCGCACATCCATACGTCCATACATCCATACATCCATACATGCATTGATCCATACATTCTTAAATCCATACATCCATACATACATACATACATACATGCATACATCCATAAATCCATCCATCCATACATCCATACATCTATACATCCGTACAT
>NW_017056680.1:0-234 GCF_001483705.2 Eufriesea mexicana | reverse complement strand
TCAGTTGTCGAGAAGAGAGGTACCCTGTCGAGTATTTCTAAAATAAAGCCTGTAACCTTGGGATACGGCGAGCTTTATTTTGCCCGCGCTTTAATTTTTACCCAGCTCCTTCTAACTCGATAACAGTATTCTTAATATCAGTGGAAATTGGAAGAATTTGATCCAATTGTGGTACTATCTTCGTGAGATTATGACTGACTTTGATCAGTAGAAAATCTCTTCAAATGGTCTTTT
>NW_017056679.1:0-234 GCF_001483705.2 Eufriesea mexicana | reverse complement strand
TTGCTTAGTACAGGACAACTTGGGCTTTTGTGCTATACACTGCTTTTCGGTGGACTTCTGCGCGCGACATTGCACTACTGTACTCTGCTTGACACACGCGTGTTCATACATAGTGGTGTCGGCACGTTAGATTGTGTTAGAATACGTTCGGTGTATTAGGTTACGTTGCGCTGGATTAGGATAGATTTGACTTTTGTCCTACACACTGCAATTCTATGGGCATCTGCGCTATAC
>NW_017056678.1:0-234 GCF_001483705.2 Eufriesea mexicana | reverse complement strand
ACATTTTCGGCTGATATCGTGGTGAGCTAACCTCCATGCATAAATAAGGAAGAAGGATACTATAGGCGTGCTATAGCCATTGCAGTGCTATGGAAGCTGCCAGGAATATTCAATTTTTTTGACATTTTCGGCTAATATCTTGGTGAGCTATTTGTCTTGTATAAATAAGGTGGAAAGATACTATTGGCGCGCAATAGCCATTGCAATGCTGCAGAATATGGCCGGAATATTCAA
>NW_017056677.1:0-234 GCF_001483705.2 Eufriesea mexicana | reverse complement strand
CGTAATAGTGGAAAGTAGAGCGCAGAAACCTATTGAATTGCAGTCTATAGCCGAAAAGTTGAAACTATCCGAACATAACCAGAGCTAACATAACATATCCAGACGTATAGTATCGCAATCTATCGTGCCGAGACCACTATTGTTGGCCTCCGCAGGGACAAGTAGAACATTCTTGAGCACGGTAGGTCGCAGAAGATCACCGAATAGCAGTGTATAGCACAAAGGTCAAAGCGA
>NW_017056676.1:0-234 GCF_001483705.2 Eufriesea mexicana | reverse complement strand
TTTCACAACAAACGTAAAACTTGTTAAGAATATAATGAACCGATGGAAGGGATCAAATGTGATCTGTGGCATATGAAGAATATTCAGCAATTGGTACTGGAAAAAGTCAGCTCGCGGATTATTCCGCGATCGGTGATAGCGACAGTCGTAGCTCGCGGAATATTACGCGCTCGGTGATAGACGACAGTCGTGGCTCGCGGAATATTACGCGCTCGGTGATAGACGACAGTCGTG
>NW_017056675.1:0-234 GCF_001483705.2 Eufriesea mexicana | reverse complement strand
TTGGCAATATGGAGGCCACCAATACATGTCGCGGCACGTTAGGTTGAGCTAAATTACGATCGGATAGGTTAGGGTAAGCTGGGTTAGGATATGATTTCTATGAATATTATACTCGACACAAACGTTATCTGGGCTTCTGTGCTCTACTGTTCTCTATCATATTCCGCGTGCCTTTTGGGACGCCAGCTGTAGTGGTCGCGGCATGTAAGTTTGGGTTATGCTACGTTCTGTTAA
>NW_017056674.1:0-234 GCF_001483705.2 Eufriesea mexicana | reverse complement strand
TTCACCGAGCAATAACAGATTATAGATTTTGAATAGACCTATTATCTGGCAAGTAGAGGTCTGTACTTGCCATTGGATTGAAGGCGTTATGCCATCTACTCACCATTCTATGACAAGTTATAGATTTTGAATAGACCTGTCCTCTGGCAATTAGATGGCAGAACTTGCCATTGGATTGAAGACGTTAGGGGTTGTATTCACCAAGATATAACAGATTTTAGATTTTGAATAGAC
>NW_017056673.1:0-234 GCF_001483705.2 Eufriesea mexicana | reverse complement strand
GTATTATGTGGTGCCAATTTCTGTCAGGGTATGTTTGACTTTTGTGCTGTACACTCCAATGCGATGGATTTCTGCGCACTACTGTACTCTAGTTCGTTCTGCTTGCCTCTGGGGCCAGTAATAGTGATCTCGACACGTTAGGTTGTGTTATGTTACGTACGGAGAGGTTAAGTTAGTTCTTGGTAGGTAAGGATATCCTCGACATTCCTTCCATTCACCGCAATGCGATGGATT
>NW_017056672.1:0-234 GCF_001483705.2 Eufriesea mexicana | reverse complement strand
GCTAGTACAGGCATCTACATGTCAGAGAATAGGTCTATTCAAAATCTATTATCTGTTATGACTCGATGAATAGATCGCCAAACGCCTTCAATCCAATGGCAAGTTCTGCCACCTTCTTGCCTGAAAATAGGTCTATTCAAAATCTTTAGTCTGTTATAGCTTGGTGAGTACATCGCCCGACGCCTTCAATCCAATGGCAATTACAGCCATATCCTTGCCAGAAAATAGGTCTAT
>NW_017056671.1:0-234 GCF_001483705.2 Eufriesea mexicana | reverse complement strand
AAAATTTTATTTTCCATCCAGCTTCTATAGCATTGCAATGCCTATAGCAGGCCAATAGAATCTCTCCTCCTTATTTATGTAAGGAAGCTAGCTCACCACGATATTAGTCGAAACTGTCAGTAAAATTGAACCTTCAAGCCAGATTCCAGAGCATAGCAATGGCTATAGCGGGCAAATAGTATCTTTCCTCCTTATTTATGCATGAAAGTTAGCTCTCCACGTTATTGGTCAAAA
>NW_017056670.1:0-234 GCF_001483705.2 Eufriesea mexicana | reverse complement strand
TATACGATTTCTTATTTATTGCTCAAAATATATTTTCAGCTTTAAAGCAGAATATTTTTCATCTCGTACCCCGCTTTAGCCAGAAAATTTAGCAAAGGGTTAAATTTAAGGTAATTTAACAGTGTGCTAGGTATCGAAATTAAATAATTCTACAGTTATTTAGTTATTATCCAGTTATTTATTTACTGTTCTAAAGAATACCGTCAATTTTATGGTGAAAAATCTTTGAAAATC
>NW_017056669.1:0-234 GCF_001483705.2 Eufriesea mexicana | reverse complement strand
AATGATGGAAGTACGAATTGATGCCTTTATGGATGTATGGATGTATGGATGGATGGATGGATGTATGGATGGATGGATGTATGTGTGTGTGTATGTATGAATGTTTGGATGTATGGAAGTATGTATGTATGTACGTATGGATGTATGGATGAATGGATGTACGAATGAACGTATGTACGGATTTATGGATGTATGGGTGCGTGGGTGGATCAACGGAGAGGTGGATGGACGGAA
>NW_017056668.1:0-234 GCF_001483705.2 Eufriesea mexicana | reverse complement strand
GGCCATCGCCAGCGTGTCGTCGACGTAACTCGTCAGGCTTAGGCCCCGGTGGAGGGGAGTGCGCAACACGGCGTAGTACACGAGGTCTCAGAGGATCGGCGCGAGTACCGATCGCTGTGGAACCCCGCAGTCCGTCGCCCGCACGACGGGCGGGAACCGCCCGTGATACTCGATCGAGCGCTCCGCCATATAGTCGCCGATCTCCGCCATCATGTATTGGGGGACCCTGTGTTA
>NW_017056667.1:0-234 GCF_001483705.2 Eufriesea mexicana | reverse complement strand
TTTTAATATATTATTTTAATAATTTTTAATTAATTTTGGGGGTTAACGAAGTTCATGTTGAATTTCGAAAAAGATTGGTGGTTGGTTTGCATTTGCATAGGTTCCAAAGTTCTCTTAAGAACTGGAGTGCAGCTTCTGACATATCGATGACATAGCTTTGACAATCTCCGCCTGTTAGAATTTTTTAAATATATTATTTTAATAATTTGCAATTACTTTCAGGGGTTAATGAAG
>NW_017056666.1:0-234 GCF_001483705.2 Eufriesea mexicana | reverse complement strand
GTTACGTTTGGTTACACTACGCTTGGATAGGGTAGGATAGCATAGCTTTGACTTTTGTGCTATGCACAGGTAATTGACGGATTTTTGCGCTCCGCGTTGTTCTAATCTACTCTGCTCGCCTCTGGGGAGGCCAGTAACAGTAGTCTCGGCAAATGCACAGCCATTTGATGCCTTTCTGCGCTCTGCTGCGAGCTAGTATGTTCTGTTTGGCTCTGGAGAGGACAGCAATAGTGG
>NW_017056665.1:0-234 GCF_001483705.2 Eufriesea mexicana | reverse complement strand
AAACACAGAAACCCACCAAGCAGCGGAACCTGGCACAATAGTCCAAGCTACCGTGTCCTAACACAACCAGACGTAGCATAAGCAAACGTACCCCAACTCAAACTAACCCGCCGAGACCATATTTGCTGGTATCCCCAGAGCCAAGCAGAATATTCTAGAGCACAGTAGAGCGCAGAAATCCGCGGTTAGCTGTGTATAGGGCAAAAGTCTGAATTATCCCATCCTATCCTTACC
>NW_017056664.1:0-234 GCF_001483705.2 Eufriesea mexicana | reverse complement strand
TGTGTGGATGTATTTATGTATGGATGGATGGATGTATTGGCGGATAGATGTACGTATCGATGGATGTATGGATGGGTGGTAGTATGGCAGGGTGGTTGTATGGAGGGATGGGTGTATGGATGGATGAATGCATGGATTGATGGCCGTATGGATGTATGGATGTATGGATGTGTTGAGGTATGGATGAACACATGTACGGATGTATGGATGTACGGAAGAATGGATGTATGGATG
>NW_017056663.1:0-234 GCF_001483705.2 Eufriesea mexicana | reverse complement strand
CATAAAATGCCGATGATACTATTGCTGGCCTTCACAGATCAAAGCTGAAAACGCTAGAGCACAATAGTGCGCAGTATTCCACCTAATAGCAGACTGTAGCACCAATGTCAAAGCTATCCTCCCCTAGCCTAACCAACATTAATGTAACCAAACGTAACATAACTCACGCTGACGTACCGCATCCACTATTGCTGGCATCCCCGGAGTCAAGCAGAGCACACTAGTGGAGAGTAG
>NW_017056662.1:0-234 GCF_001483705.2 Eufriesea mexicana | reverse complement strand
GCAAAAGTCCACCGAATGACAGCGTATGTCGCAAAAGTTTAATGTACTCCATCCTTACTTAACGAAACGTAGCATAATCGACCGTAACCTAACACAGACTATCGTGCCGAGGACACTATTGCTCGCCTCGCGAGAGCCAATCCGGATATACTAGCGGACAGTAGACCGCATAAATCCACCGCAGTGCAGTGGATAGCACAAAAGCCGTAGATACCCAAAACATAACCTGGCATA
>NW_017056661.1:0-234 GCF_001483705.2 Eufriesea mexicana | reverse complement strand
AGATTAATTCAATGGCTACGATAATGTAATTGTGACTATTGTCAGCAATGTACGGTCAATCGTTAGTATCTATAGCGGTAATTGAACTTTCTATAGGTCACTCGTTAATTGCTACGTAATTTACATTATCAGCGATCATTTTATGCCATTTTATGACATTGGCTGCAGGATTATGCTGTTCGATATACTGATTGCTGTATTTTCTGCTATTAGCACCTGAATTGATAATATATG
>NW_017056660.1:0-234 GCF_001483705.2 Eufriesea mexicana | reverse complement strand
TTTCGGGTAAATATCTGCATAAGAAATGCTCGGAGAAATAAAACTAGCGAATAGCAGAAGGACTTCTCGCTTCTGGGTGTAATTGACCTCACTGCCCTGAGGTTGCAAAACTCCGCTCTAGAGTGCTAGAGGTGTGAAAGAAGAGAGCTCAGACGTTCTTACATGGGCATAAAAATCCGTGTGTGAGATAACGAAGAGTCAGAGTCGCCTTAGAATTGTCGGTTGAAAGTAGAG
>NW_017056659.1:0-234 GCF_001483705.2 Eufriesea mexicana | reverse complement strand
AACAAGACGTAACATAACCAAACGTAACCTTATTCAGCCTAACGTGCCGAGAGCACTGCTGCGGTCCTCCCCGTATCAAAGCAGAATATTCTTGAGCGCAGCGGAGCATAGAAAGAAACCGAATTGCCGTGTATACCACAAAAGACAAAGCTACCCCAGCCAAGCATCACAAAACCTAGCCTAACCAAACGTAACACAGCTCAACCTAACTTGCCGCGAATACTACTCCTGGCG
>NW_017056658.1:0-234 GCF_001483705.2 Eufriesea mexicana | reverse complement strand
CCCCAGAGCCACGCAGGACATACTAGAGAGCAACAGACCACCGAAATGCACAGAATAGCAGTGCACGTCACAGAAGTTAAAGCTATCCTGACTAAACTTATCCTGAACCAACCTAACCGAACGTAACATGACTCAACGTAATGTGTTCCCAGAGCCAAGCTGAAAATATTGAAGCACAGTAGGGAGCCGGAATACGCCGAATGACCTACTGTGGCACTGAAGTCAAAGCTATCC
>NW_017056657.1:0-234 GCF_001483705.2 Eufriesea mexicana | reverse complement strand
TGCGCGCCTTCGCGGACTCGTGCAGAGCATGGTAGAGCAGCGTAGAGCGCAAAAATCCACCGAGCAGCGGTGTACAACACAGAAGACGAAAGGGCCTACCTTAACTTAGCGAAACGTAACAATGCCAAACGTATCATAGACAAACGTAACCTATATCACAATAAAAAGACCGGACCACATTTGCTGGCCACCACAAAGACAAGCATAACCCTCTAGAACACAGTAGTGCGCAGA
>NW_017056656.1:0-234 GCF_001483705.2 Eufriesea mexicana | reverse complement strand
GGTGGATTCCGGCGCTCTGCTTTGCTGTAATATGTTCTGCTTGCCTCTGGGGTGTCCAGTGATAGTGGTTTCGGCACGTCAGTTTGTGTAATGTTACTTTTGGTTTGGTAAGGTCAGGATAAGTTTGATTAGGATAGGCTTGACTTTCGTGCTATGCGGTTTTTTCCGTTGGATTCCTGTGATCTTCCGCGCTCTACTATATTCTGTTCGGCCCTGGGGACTCCAGAAGCAGTG
>NW_017056655.1:0-234 GCF_001483705.2 Eufriesea mexicana | reverse complement strand
CTAACTCGAACTAACCTAACCTAACATGACCTAACCTAACCCGACCTGACCTGGCCTGGCCTGGCCTGGCCTGGCATGACCTGGCCTGGCATGACCTGACATGACGTGACCGGAACTGACTCGACCTGACCTGGCCTGACCTGGCCTGGCCTGACCTGACCTGACCTGACAGGAACTGGCCCGTCATTCCCTGACATGACCTGGGCTGGCCAGACCAGACATGGCCTGTCCTGA
>NW_017056654.1:0-234 GCF_001483705.2 Eufriesea mexicana | reverse complement strand
CTATAGCATTGCGACGGCTATAGCACGTGAGTTGAATCTTTTCTCCTTATATATGCAAGAAAGTTAACTCACAACGATATTAGTCGATAATGGCAAAAAAATTTATCTTCCCAGGAAGAATCGATAGCGTTGCAATGGTAATAGCACACCAATAGTATCTTTACTCCTTATTTATGCAAGGAAGTGAGGTCACCACGATAATAGTCGAAAATGTTAATAAAATTGAACTTTCCT
>NW_017056653.1:0-234 GCF_001483705.2 Eufriesea mexicana | reverse complement strand
GGCTGTAATTGCCATTGTTTGATGGCGTTAGGCGACCTATTCAGCAGGCTGTAACAGATTATATGTTTTGAGTAGACCTATTCTCTGGCAAGTAGATGTCTGTACTTGGCATTGAATTGGAGGCGTTAGGCTATCTATTCACCGAGCTATAGCAGGCTATAGATTTTCAAGAGAACAATTCACTGGCAAGTCGATGGCAGTACTTGCCATTGGATTGAAGGCGGTTGGCGATCT
>NW_017056652.1:0-234 GCF_001483705.2 Eufriesea mexicana | reverse complement strand
AACTTTCATGCATAAATAATGAGGAAAGACTCTTTTGTCATGCTATAGCCTTTGCAATGCTATCGAACCAGGCTGGAAAATTCAGATTTATTGAAATTTTTGTCTAATATCGTGGCGACCTAGCTTTCTTGGGTATATAAGGAGGAAGGGTTCTATTGCCGCGCCATCGCAATTGCAATGCTGCAGAATCTGGCTGGAAAATTCAAGTTTATTTTCATTTTCGACTAATATCGT
>NW_017056651.1:0-234 GCF_001483705.2 Eufriesea mexicana | reverse complement strand
CATACAGACATCCCCACATACATCCGGTAATACATCCATACATTAGTCCATACAAAGATCCACACATGCGTCTGTACACACATCCATGCTTCCATACATTCATTCATCCGTCCATTCACCAATCCACACGCCCATCCTTCCATACATCCATCCATCCATACATCCACCCAACCATACGTCCAACCATCCATCCATCCATCCATACATCCATCCATCAATACATCGATCCGTCCA
>NW_017056650.1:0-234 GCF_001483705.2 Eufriesea mexicana | reverse complement strand
TATGCGAGAAAGTTAACTCACCACGATATTAGCCGGAAATGTCAATGAAATTGAATTTTCCATACAGATTCCATAGCATTGCAGTGGTTATAGCTCGCCAATAGTATCTTTCTTCCATCATTATGCAGGAAAGTTATCTCACCAAGATATTAGTCGAAAATGTCAATAAATGTGAATTTTCCAGCAAGATTCTATAGCATTGGCATACCTATTGCATGCCAACAGAATCTTTCC
>NW_017056649.1:0-234 GCF_001483705.2 Eufriesea mexicana | reverse complement strand
AGAGAAAATATCCTACCAAACATGTCCTATCATAACCAAGCCAAACGTAACCAACCCCAGCCTTACATGCCTAGCCGAAGTGCTCCACAGAACGGCAGTGCATGTTACGAAAGTCAAAGCGATCCCAACCTATCACCAACAGACCTAACATAAACAAACGAGAACTAACTGAACATAAAATGTCGCGATCTGTATTGCTGACATCCACAGAGCCAAGCTGAGCATAATGGAGGT
>NW_017056648.1:0-234 GCF_001483705.2 Eufriesea mexicana | reverse complement strand
TTGCATAAATAAGGAGAAAAGATTCTATTCGCGTGCTATAGGCATTGCAAAGGTATAGAATCTACCTGGAAAATTCAATTTTATTGATATTTTCGACTGATATCGTGGTGAGCTAACTTTATTACGTAAATACGGAGGAAAATTCAATTGGCGTGCTATACTCGGCGCAATGCTAAAGAAACTGGATGGAATGTTCAATTTTGTTGACATTTTCGACTAATATCGCGATGAGTT
>NW_017056647.1:0-234 GCF_001483705.2 Eufriesea mexicana | reverse complement strand
GACCTAACCGATCGTAACATAACATAACTCAACGTCCCGCGGCCACTACTGTTCGCCCCAACGAAGTCGAGCAGAGAACAGTACAGCAACATAGAGCGCAGGAATCCATCGAATAGCAGTGTAAAGCCCATACGTCGAAGAAACCCTGATCAAGCCTCACTAACCTAACCCGCCGAAACTAGTGTAACTCAACTTAACGCGATGAGACTGATATTGCTGTACTGCCCAGGGCCA
>NW_017056646.1:0-234 GCF_001483705.2 Eufriesea mexicana | reverse complement strand
GTCCATACGAGATCACAGTAAAGCGCAGAAGTCCACCGAAAGGCGGCATATACCGCAAAATTCGAAGATATCCCAGCCTAACCAAACCACACATAACATAATCAATCGTAACCTAACTTCACCTATCGAGCATAGCCCACAATCGCTGACCTTCCCAGAGCTTATCAGTACATACTAGAACAGAGTACTCTGCAGAAATCTGCCGCATCGCAGTGCAAAGCACAAAAGTCAAAC
>NW_017056645.1:0-234 GCF_001483705.2 Eufriesea mexicana | reverse complement strand
CTCGCGGCAGCTTAAAACTTTTATCAATAAAATTTAAATAAACCAAAGGTCCTTTTACGCGTGAAGGATCTCGGAAAATTTAAACAACGATACGTTGAAATTGCACGCGTGAATAAACGCTGGTGTAAAAAAGGAGTTTAACTATGAAAGCTGAAAAGTTTTATGAAAACATGGTCGCAAATCTTTCTGCTTTGCTAAACTCTCTTTTATCGCTATGCAAAATTATTGCGAAAA
>NW_017056644.1:0-234 GCF_001483705.2 Eufriesea mexicana | reverse complement strand
GCACCCATCCATACATCCATCGATCCATACATCTATACATAAATACATCCATCCATCCATACAATCATTCATCCACACATCAATATATCCATTCATCCATACATCCATCCAACCATAGATACATCCATCCATACATCCATACATCCATTCAACCATACATCCATCCACTCCTACATCCAACCAACCATACATCCATACATACATCAATACATACATCCATCCATCCACCCAACC
>NW_017056643.1:0-234 GCF_001483705.2 Eufriesea mexicana | reverse complement strand
TATGAACTGCGATTCTATGGACTTAAGCGCTCTCCACTCCCCTCATATGTTCTGCTTGGCTCTAGCCAGGCAGCAATAATGGTTTCGGCTCGGGAGGTTGTGTCGCATTACGTTCAGTTATGATATGTTTACTTGAGTTAAGTTTGAATAGCTTTGACTTCGCTGGTATGTACTGTTATTCGGTGGACTTCTGTGCTCTACTGTGCTATAGTGTATCCTCCTCGGCTCTGAGGA
>NW_017056642.1:0-234 GCF_001483705.2 Eufriesea mexicana | reverse complement strand
GCATAACATAGCAAACGAAACTACACACCGTATCGCACCGCGACCACTATTGCTGGCATCCCCTGGGTCGAACAGATTACAGCTGTGCACAGTAGAGCGCAGATATCCACTTAATAGCAGTACATATCATAAAAGTCAAAGCCACCGTTGCATAACATAACCAAATATGATATAACCAGACGTAACCTGACACAAACTAACGTGCCCAGACCACAGTTAATGAGATCCCCAGAG
>NW_017056641.1:0-234 GCF_001483705.2 Eufriesea mexicana | reverse complement strand
TCCCCGGGGCCATGTAGAGAATATTATGGGAGAGTATTGGAAGAAATCCATGGAATCGCAGTGCATAGCTGAAAAATCAAAGTTATCCAGACCTTACCCGTGGAAACACAAGTTAACAAAGCGTAACCTAGCTTAACCTAACATGTCGCGCCCACCATTTCTGGCCTCTCGATAGCAAAGCAGAACGTATTCGAGCATAGTAGAGTGTAGAAATCCACCGAGAAGAAGTGCGCA
>NW_017056640.1:0-234 GCF_001483705.2 Eufriesea mexicana | reverse complement strand
AGTTAGCACACTACGATATTAGCCGAAACTGTCAATAAAATTGAATTTTCCAGCGAGATTCTATAGTATTGCATGGGCTATAGCACTCCGAACGGATCTTCCCTTCGTACATATGCAAGGAAGTTAACTAACCACGATATTAGTCGAAAATGTCAATAAAATTAAATTTTAAATCCAGATTCTATAGCATTGCAATGCCTATAGCACGCCAATAGAATCTTTCCTCCTTATTTA
>NW_017056639.1:0-234 GCF_001483705.2 Eufriesea mexicana | reverse complement strand
ATCTTTCTTGCATAAACTAGGAAGAAAGATTCTATTGGCGAGCTATAGCCACTGCAAAGCTTTGGAATTTGACTGGAAAATTTAATTTTACTGACCTTTTCGACTAATATCGTGGTGAGTTATCTTTCTTGCATAAGTATGGAGGAGAGATCCTTTTGGAGAGCTATAGCATTTGCAATGCCGTAGAATCTTGCTGGAAACTTCAATTTTATTGACATTTTTGTCTAATATCGT
>NW_017056638.1:0-234 GCF_001483705.2 Eufriesea mexicana | reverse complement strand
CTGTACTTGTCATTGGATTGAAGGCGTTAGGCGATCTATTCACCATGATATAACAGGATATAGTTTTTGAATAGACGTATTCTCTGGCATGAAGATGGCTGTACTTTTGCCATTGGTTTGAAGGCGTTAGGCCATCTATTCGCCATGCTATAACAGGTTATAGATTTTTAATAGACCTATTCTCTGGCAAGTAAATGGCTGTTCTTGCCATTGAATTGATGGCGTTAGGCGATC
>NW_017056637.1:0-234 GCF_001483705.2 Eufriesea mexicana | reverse complement strand
TTATGCTCTGCTGTACTACGTTTGGTTTGGATCGGTTAGGATATTCCCGCCTTCTGTGCTATAGACTGTTATTGGGTGGATTTCTGCGCTCTGCATTTCTCTACTATGCTGTGCTCGTCTTTTGGTGGCGGGCAAGTGTTGTCTGGGCACGTTGGGTTGAGTTAGGTTATATTCGGTTAGGTTAGGTTGGGTCAAGTTTGGCAAGGGTGTCTTTGATTTGCGTGCTGTACACCG
>NW_017056636.1:0-234 GCF_001483705.2 Eufriesea mexicana | reverse complement strand
ACCGCTGGATGTACCAACTACCGTATTGTTCATTGTAAATGTCTTTGACCATAGCTCATGTACCCATTGATTGTTCTAGAACCACTGTGGAATTTACATCTTCAGTCAGCAGGATATTCCTACTGCTGTACTACTGTGGCGATCGCTGCACTCTGTACTGTTATGTCAATAGCTAGGTTCTCGAGCTGTAATGGATTTGTCCTTTACCATCCCAGAGTTGCTATAGAATGTACA
>NW_017056635.1:0-234 GCF_001483705.2 Eufriesea mexicana | reverse complement strand
ACACTAGGGCGGAGGAGTCCACCGTACAGCTGCGTATAGCACAAAGGACATATCCATCCTCACAAAACTTATCTTAACCTAACCAAGGCAAACGGAATGTAACATAACCGACGTGACATGAACATTATTGCTGGTCTCCCAGAGACAAGCAGAACATACTGGAGCACATTGGAGCTCAGAAGTCCGCCGAATATAGGTGTTTAGCTCGAAAGTTAAAGTTATCCTTTCCTAACT
>NW_017056634.1:0-234 GCF_001483705.2 Eufriesea mexicana | reverse complement strand
GTAATTTTTCTAGCGTCGATTAATGTTCCAAGGAGGTATAGCAGACCATTGTTCCAAGTTTGACCGATTTTCATAAAGAATATGTTTTAATCCATGTTCGAGGAGAAAATATTTCATTACCTTCTAGTTATCCCAATGAAAGTTCTCTCTTAGCTTCCTTTCAGCCATTCATATTCCTTTTCAGTTCTTTCCTACGTCAAAGAGTGGAGGATAATTTTGGATACCTTTTTCTCA
>NW_017056633.1:0-234 GCF_001483705.2 Eufriesea mexicana | reverse complement strand
AGACATATACTCTGGCAAGTGGATGGCTGTACTGGCCATTGGATTGAAGGCGTCAGGCGATCTGTTCAGCATGCTACAACAGGATATAGGTTTTGAATAGACCTTTTCTCTGCCAAGTAGATGGCTGTACTTGCCATTGGGCTGAAGGCGTTTGGCCATCTATTCACCAATCTATAACAGGTTATAGATTTTGAATAGACCTATTCTCTGGCAAGTGGATGGCTGTTCTCGCAA
>NW_017056632.1:0-234 GCF_001483705.2 Eufriesea mexicana | reverse complement strand
TATCCACCCCAGATACAAGCAAGACATACTGGTGCACAGCTGAGCGCAGAAACCAGCCGAAAAGAGCCTATACCACGAAAGTCAATGCAATCCAAGCCTAACACAAGAAAGCATAGCCTAACCAAACGAAGCCTAACTCAACCAAAGGCGCCGAGAGCACCATTACTGGACTCCCACCAGTCGAGCAGGGCACAGTAGAGCAATGTAGAGCGTAGAAATCCACCGAATAGCGGA
>NW_017056631.1:0-234 GCF_001483705.2 Eufriesea mexicana | reverse complement strand
TGGATTTATGCGCTCTACTGTGATCTAATTGGCTCTGCTTTGCTCTGGGGAGGCCAGAAATAGTGACAGCGGCGCGTTTGGCTATGTTATGTTACGTTTTGGTATGTAACGTTTGCTTTGGATAGGACAGGATAGATTTGATTTTAGTGCTATACGCTGCAATTCGGTGGGTTTCTGCTCTCTACTGTGCTCTAATGTGCTCTGCCTGGCTCTGGTGGGGCCAGCAATGGCGGC
>NW_017056630.1:0-234 GCF_001483705.2 Eufriesea mexicana | reverse complement strand
CTATGTATATCAGGAAAGTCAAATCTACCCAATCTCAACCCAAACCAACTGCTTATAACCGAATACAGCATAAATAATCCGAACGTGCGAGGACTGCTATTGCTACACTTACCAGAGCCAAGTTGAAAATATTAAAGCACTGTTGGGAGCAGAAATCATCCTAATAGCAGGCTATAGCACCAAAGTCAAAGGCACCCTCTCCTAACCTAGCTAACCGTAACACAACCAAACGTA
>NW_017056629.1:0-234 GCF_001483705.2 Eufriesea mexicana | reverse complement strand
TTGGTGGATGGATGTATGGATGGATAGATGTGTGGATGTATGGATGGATGGATTTATGGTTGTTGTGAATGTATGAATGTATGGATGGATGGATGTTTGGGTGTATAGAAGTATGGATCGATGGGTGTGTGGATGGGTGCTTGCATGGATGGATGGATGTATGGTTCGACTGATGTATGGAAAGATGGATGTTTGGATGGATGGATGTATGGATGAATGGTTGTTTGGATTGAT
>NW_017056628.1:0-234 GCF_001483705.2 Eufriesea mexicana | reverse complement strand
GCAAACGCGAATCGCTCTTTTCCAGAGCGATTTGCGGGGGTTGGAGATTAGCGTGAGCTTGCGCATTTCGTGGTTGGTTAGCGTGAGCTTTTCTATTTCTATGTGTGCAATTTACGCGACGATCGGACGACCACAAATTTCGGGTGCTTCGATCACCGGCCGACTGTATGTCTCGAGATAGCACGATTTGCGAGGGTGTTCGGATCGCGCGTTTCGCGTGCGTGGGTGGTTAGC
>NW_017056627.1:0-234 GCF_001483705.2 Eufriesea mexicana | reverse complement strand
TTGGAAAATTCAAATTTATTGACATTTTCGACTAATATCATGGTGAGCTATCTTTCTTTCACAGATAAGGAGGAAGGATCCAATTGGCGTGCTATGGGCGTCGCAATGCTTTAGAATCTGGCTGGAAAATTCAATTTTATTGATATATTCGACTAATATCGCTGTGAGTTTACTTTCTTGCTTAAATAAGGAGGAAAGACTCTATTGGCGTGCTATAGGCATAGCAAAGCTGTA
>NW_017056626.1:0-234 GCF_001483705.2 Eufriesea mexicana | reverse complement strand
ATATTAGGTGATCAGCGGATTGATTATTTCAAAGGCTATAATACTGTCCAGATGGCTACACTCAGTATCATATCGTCATTTATCAGTATAACTGTAGACGCCTGATATATCAATTGATTGCTCTAAAATTGCTAAGTCAGTTCAAGGTATCCATGGTCATAAGTGTCCTACACGTTGATTATTGTAGAATTGCTCTGATATTTAAGTCATCAGTGAACAAATTGGTACAACGGA
>NW_017056625.1:0-234 GCF_001483705.2 Eufriesea mexicana | reverse complement strand
TCTCTGGAAAGTTCAATTTTATTTACGTTTACGACTAATATCGTGGTGAGCAAACATTCTTGCATAAATAATGAGGAAATATACTGTTGGCGTGCTATAGACAATACAGTGCTACAGAATCTTGCTGCAAAATTCAATTTTATTGACATTTTCGACTTATATCGTGGTGAACTTACTTTTTTCATAAATAAGGACGAATGAATCAATTGGTGTGCTATAACCATTGCGCTGATA
>NW_017056624.1:0-234 GCF_001483705.2 Eufriesea mexicana | reverse complement strand
CGAGTCATAACCATACAATCCTAACCTACCCTAGCGAAACGTGGCATATCTCAACCTAGCGTGCCGAGACCACCAATACTGACCACACCAGTGCCAAGCGGAACATATTGCAGCGCAGTAGAGCGCAGAAATCCACCGAATAGCAGCGAATGGCTCACAGGTCTAAGCTATACTGTCCTAACGTAACCAAACTTGCCATACGCAAAAGTAGCCTAACTGAATCTAACGCACCGA
>NW_017056623.1:0-234 GCF_001483705.2 Eufriesea mexicana | reverse complement strand
GACGCAATTTACTTTTTTGGCTTCTATCTTTTGAATTAGGCTTTTTGAACCGGATTTTTTCACCTATTCGCGTAGTGTGATTTATTCCTTAATGGGAATGGATATTTTTTTTCGGTTTCGTGTGTGCGTTTTTATAAAATAGTGCCGAATGTGTCAGTGGCTGTCAGATCATACGACGCAATTTACTATTTTGGCTTCTATCTTTTGAATTAGGCTTTTTGAACCGGATTTTTT
>NW_017056622.1:0-234 GCF_001483705.2 Eufriesea mexicana | reverse complement strand
GCGACCACAATTGCTGGCCTCTCAAGAGCCAAGCAGAACACACTCTTGGAGAGTAGACCGCAGGAATCCATGGAAGAGTTGTGTAAATTGGGTAAGTCATATCTACACAAACCTAACCCAAAACACACAGCATAGCCGAATATAGCATAACTCGGCCTAACGTGCCGAGATCGCTAATGCTCCTCCACCCCAAGAGATAAGCAGGGCATACTAGAGCACAGTAGAGCGCAGAAG
>NW_017056621.1:0-234 GCF_001483705.2 Eufriesea mexicana | reverse complement strand
TTTACGTACCATTTCCTGAAATCGGCTGACAATGGCTAGAGACCTTTGCGTAAAGCGCGAGTAAATCAGTTCCCGGAAAAAAATTTATAATCGCGAAAGTAAGAAAATTAGTAATATTACCGCGTTTATATTATCTATAATCCGCTGTATTTAATAACGGATTATGTTCTGCTATTGCGATTAATATTCACGAATTTTCAAAATTCATAAATATTTGGAAAAGCAAGGGAAGCA
>NW_017056620.1:0-234 GCF_001483705.2 Eufriesea mexicana | reverse complement strand
CATTGCAACGGCTATAGCAGGCCAGAAGGGTCTTCCCTCCTTACTTATGCAAGGAAGTTGGCTGACCACGATATTAATCGAAAATGACAATGAAATTGAAATTTCCGGCCTGAATCTACAGCATTGCAATGGCCATAGCACGCCAAAGGAACCTTTCCTCGATACTTATGACAGGAAGCTAGCTCTCAACGATATTAATGGGAAATGTCAATAAAATTGAACTTTCCAGCCCGA
>NW_017056619.1:0-234 GCF_001483705.2 Eufriesea mexicana | reverse complement strand
AGCTAACTCTCTTGCATAAATAAGGAGGAAGGGTTCAATTGGCGTGCAATAGCCATTGCGTTGGTATAGATTGTGGCTGGAAAATACACCTTTTGTTGACATTTTCGACTAATATCGTGGTGATAAAACATCATTCGTAAGTAAGGAGGAAAGATCCTCTTCGCGTACTACAGCCATTGTAATGATGTAGAATCTGTCTAGATAGTTCAATTTTATTGACATTTTCGACTATTA
>NW_017056618.1:0-234 GCF_001483705.2 Eufriesea mexicana | reverse complement strand
GCTCGAAAATTCAATTTCATTGACATTTTCGACTAGTACCGTGGTGAGCTAACTTTCCTCATATATAAGGAGGAAGGATCGTATTGGCGTGCTACAGCCATTGCAATCCTATAGAACCTGTCTGGAAAATTCAATTTTATTAACATTTTCGGCCAATACTGTGGTGAGCTTACTTTCATCCATAAATAAGGAGGAAAGATTATATTGGCGTGCTATAGCTAATGCAGTGCAGTA
>NW_017056617.1:0-234 GCF_001483705.2 Eufriesea mexicana | reverse complement strand
CAAGTAGATGGCTGTACGTGCCATTGGATTGCAGGCGTTGGGCGAACTATTCACCAAGCTACAGCAGATTATTGGTTTTGAGTAGACCTATTCTCTGGCAAGTAGATGGCTGTTCCAGAGGTTGGATTGATCGCGTAGGGCGACCTATTCACCAAGCTAAAGCATGTTGTTGATTTTGAATAGACCTATTCTCTGGCAAGTAGGTGGCTGTACGTGCCATTGGATTGAAGGCGT
>NW_017056616.1:0-234 GCF_001483705.2 Eufriesea mexicana | reverse complement strand
TCCACCAGTGCACTGCACAACGCGAAGGTGGCTTCCTCACCCGCGGCATGGCGAACACGCGGGCGCGCGTCACCGCCGCCCTTAGCCGCTCCGCCCTTAACCCCGCTTAGTCGTTTTCGCGACCGGCGGCCCCATCCGCACATTCGATGATATGGACGGCCGCGGCGAAGAGGTCGCGGACGAGGCGCCCGTGCGCACATCGCGGCGCGATGGCGTGATAACCGCTGGGTGGTT
>NW_017056615.1:0-234 GCF_001483705.2 Eufriesea mexicana | reverse complement strand
TATGGATTTCTGCTCTCTACACTTCTCTAATATGTTCTGCTTGGCTCTGGGAAAGACCGCAACGTTGGTCTCTGCACCTTTTGCTTAGTTGGGCTACGTTTGGATGGTTTATGTTAGGACAGGTTAGGATAGGATGTCTTTACTTTTATGCCTTACACTGCAACGACACGGACTTCTGTGATCTACTGTGCTCTAGTATATCCTGCTTGGCTCTGGGGAGGTCAGCAACAGTGG
>NW_017056614.1:0-234 GCF_001483705.2 Eufriesea mexicana | reverse complement strand
CCTAACGTCTTCAACCAATTGCAAGTACAGCCATCTTCATGCCAGAGAATTGGTCTATTCAATGTCTATTACCTGATATAGCTTGGCGAATCGATCGCCTTACGCCATCAATCCAATGACAAGTACAGCCATCTACATGCCAGAGAATATGTCTTTCCAAAATCTATGGTATGTTATAGCTTGGTGAGTAGATCGCCTACCGCCTTCAATACAATGGCGAGTACAGACATCTAC
>NW_017056613.1:0-234 GCF_001483705.2 Eufriesea mexicana | reverse complement strand
ATTCAGTGGATTCCTGCACTCTACTGTGATCTGGTATGTCCTGCTTGGCTCAGGGGAGGCCAGTAACGGTGGTCGCGGCACGTCAGTGTGTGTCATTATACATTAGGTTATCTAATGCTTTTCTAGGTTAGGAGAGGATATTTGTGCCTTTAGAGAAATAGTCTTATATTGGGTGGATTTCCGCGTACCTCAGTGCTGTAATATTTTCAGCAAGGCTCTGGCAAGGCCAGCAAT
>NW_017056612.1:0-234 GCF_001483705.2 Eufriesea mexicana | reverse complement strand
TAGAATCAGGACGGAAATTTCAATTTCATTGTCATTTTCGACTAATATCGTGGTGAGTTATCTCTCTTGCATAAGTAAGGAGGTAAGATCCTTTTGGAGCCCTATAGCCATTGCAATGATGGAGAATCGGGTTGGAAAGTTCAACTTTAATTACATTTTCCATTAATATCTTGGTGAGCTATCTTCCTGGCATAAGTATGGAGGAAAGATACTTTTGGCGCGCTATAGTCTTTG
>NW_017056611.1:0-234 GCF_001483705.2 Eufriesea mexicana | reverse complement strand
TTTGGATGTGACTGACTTGAAAGTTCGAATGTGACTGATTGAAAGCTCGAGTGTGACTCTTTGAAAGTTGGAATGTGACTGAAGAATTTTTGTTCATCTATGCTTCCTCGCCTTGGCATGTCCATGATGCACGCTGATTGGTTATTTTGAGAAATGTTAATTTTCCAATCAGCAGCATCCTAAGTGCCGTGACCACCCTTCCATGCGCCCTTGGCGCGCCTTCCTTTGGCAAGG
>NW_017056610.1:0-234 GCF_001483705.2 Eufriesea mexicana | reverse complement strand
CAAGTAGATGGGTGTACTTGCCATTGGATTGAAGGCGTTAGGCGACCTATTCACCAAGCTATATGTGTTTATAGATTTTGAATATACCTATTTACTGGCAAGTAGAAGTGTGTACTTTCCATTGGATTAATGGCGTTGGGCGACCTATTCATCAAGCTATAAAAGTTAATGTATTTTGTATAGACCTATTCTCTGGCAAGTAGGTGGATATACTTGCCATTGGATTGAAGGCGT
>NW_017056609.1:0-234 GCF_001483705.2 Eufriesea mexicana | reverse complement strand
TTCAAAGTTGACAGTTTGACAGAGAAGATGACTGAATTTTTTCAATGGTTGTTCAATTAATTGCTTCTTCGTTCAATTAATTAACAGAACATAATTAAGACTATCATTAATCTTGTGCTACATTAAAGATCAATAAATAAAAAAAATTTAATTTATCACAAATTTATTCGTGAATACCTTCACATCAAAACGACCATGTAATGTTAATGTATGCCACATAATCGTATAACTAGT
>NW_017056608.1:0-234 GCF_001483705.2 Eufriesea mexicana | reverse complement strand
CTTGCATAGGTAAGGAGGAAAGATACTTTTGGCGTGCTATATCCACTGCAATGCTCTAGAATCCGGCTGGAAAATCCAATTTTATTGACATTTTCGGGTAATATCGCTGTGAGTTAATTTTCTTGCATAAATAAGCAGGAAATGTTCTTTTGGCGTGCTATAGGCATTGCAAACCTATACAATCTTCCTGGAAAATTCAATTTTATTGACATTTTCGACTAATATCGTGGTGAG
>NW_017056607.1:0-234 GCF_001483705.2 Eufriesea mexicana | reverse complement strand
AGAATCGCAGCGTGTAGCAGAAACGTCGAAGATATCCGGACACAGCCCAAACCAACGATACCTGACATTTCTCTACGTGCCGGTACCGCTATTGCAGTCACCCTCACTTCCAAGCAGGACGCACTAGAATAGAGAATAGCGCACAAATCCATGGAACCGCAGCGTGCAGCGGAATTGCCAAAGGCAACCAAACCAAGCCCAAACGAATGCAACCTAACCAAACGAAGCCTAGCT
>NW_017056606.1:0-234 GCF_001483705.2 Eufriesea mexicana | reverse complement strand
ACGTGCCTAGACCACTGTTGCTGGCCTCCCCATCGCCAAGCGGAACATGATAAAGGTGAGTAGTGCGCAGAAATCCAAAGAATGGCAATGTATGGCAGAAGAGTCGAAGCCACTCCAACCTAACCTAGAACAACCTGACCAGTCCAAACGTAACCCAACTCAACCTAGCGCGCAGCGACCATTATTGCTGTCCTCCCCAGGGTCGAGCAGGCCAAAGAAGAGCGCCGTAGAGCG
>NW_017056605.1:0-234 GCF_001483705.2 Eufriesea mexicana | reverse complement strand
ATGTATGGATGAATGGCTGTATGCATGTATGGAAGTGTGGATTGATGGATGTATCGGATGATGGACGTACGAATGGATGCATATATGGAAGTATGCGTGTGGGGATGTATGGATGTATATATCTATGGATGGATGGATTTATGTTTGGATGGATTTATGGATGGGTGGAATGGTGGACGTATGTTTTTATGTATGCATGGATGTATGTATGGATGCATTTACGGATGTCTCTAT
>NW_017056604.1:0-234 GCF_001483705.2 Eufriesea mexicana | reverse complement strand
GCCTAACGTAACGCGATCACAATTGCTGGCCTTCCAGGGCCAAACAGAGTATTTTAGAGGAGAATAGAGAGCAGAAATACATAGAATCTCAGAGTGTAGCAGAAAAGGCAAAGCTGTCCAAACATATCCCACACAAATATAGCCTAACCAAACGGAGCATAACTCAAAAGTAGGAGCCGCGACCACTACTGCTGGACATTCCAGGGCCAAGCAGAATACACTCCAGCGCAGTAG
>NW_017056603.1:0-234 GCF_001483705.2 Eufriesea mexicana | reverse complement strand
ACATAACCAATCGTATCATAACGATAGATAACCTATCTACACACATCGTACCGCAACCCCTACTCCTGCCCTCCGCAGATTCCAGCAGGACATACTAGTGCACTGCAGATCGCAGAAATCTTCCGAATAGTAGCATACAGCACAAAAGTCAAAGCCATCCTGGCCAAACACTGCCTATCCCAGCCTAACCGAACGTAACCTGTCACAACATAACGTGCCAAGACCACTTTTGCT
>NW_017056602.1:0-234 GCF_001483705.2 Eufriesea mexicana | reverse complement strand
GTTAGGTTAGGTTAAGTTAGGTTAGGTTATGTTAGGTCATGTCAGGTCAGTCAGTTCATGTCACGGCAGTGCAGGTCAGGCCAGGCCAGGAAATGTCAGGCCAGGTCAGGTCTTTGCGGGTCGTGTCAGGTTAGGTCAGGTCAGGTCAGGTGAAGTCAGGTCAGGCCAGGACAGGAGAGGACATGTTCGGTCAGGTCAGGCCAGGATAGGTTAGGCCACTTCACGCCAGGCCAT
>NW_017056601.1:0-234 GCF_001483705.2 Eufriesea mexicana | reverse complement strand
ATGTTAGCTCACCACATAAGTCGAAAATGACAATAAAATTGAACTTTCCATCCCGATTCTGCATCACTGCAATGGCTATAGCAGGCCAAAAGGATTTTCTCTCCTTACTTATGACAGGAAGATTGCTCACCACGATATTAGTCGTAAAAGACAATAAAATTTATTTTTCCTGCAAGATTCTATAGCATTGCAATGTCTATAGCATGCCAAAAGAATCTTTCCTCCTGATATATG
>NW_017056600.1:0-234 GCF_001483705.2 Eufriesea mexicana | reverse complement strand
CATACATCCAGAGACACATACGTAAATGCATCCATACACACTACCATGCATGCATCCATCCATGCATCCATCCATACATTCAACCATACAAGCATCCATCCATACAATCATTCTTCCTTCCATTCACCCATCCATTCGTCCACCCACACATCCATACATCCATGCCTTCGTACATCCATATATTCTTACATACATACATGCATGCATACAAACATCCGTAAATGCATAACTGAA
>NW_017056599.1:0-234 GCF_001483705.2 Eufriesea mexicana | reverse complement strand
AATAAGATATAATCAAAGTTAAAAGTTCAATCTCTATAAATCCGATCCTTACCATACGATATTTTTTCTTTCCTACCACACGTCGCTCTCGTCTCTCGCATCAAACTCTGTCATCCGTTCTTCCAGTTACCCTTTTAACAGTGGGCCTTCTTTGTCAATCCCCCGCGAAGATCAAGCGACTCGCCGCTTCGTTTCGAGATTCTGGTTATCGCTGCTACGTGCTCGTCACTCACA
>NW_017056598.1:0-234 GCF_001483705.2 Eufriesea mexicana | reverse complement strand
GATGGTGTTACAAAAAGATGAAGAATGTCACACACACGCGTACATACACAGGGGAATGGAAGGAATGAGCGCAATAGTTGGGCTAGCTGTGCCCATAATACGTGACTGGTGTCGTTGATACCTTATTAGCATTCGTTTTTCATCCTCCACACCGATCCACCGTGCAGCATTCTTATTTCATTCACCTTGCCTTGAATACTATGGCCAAAACTTCGTTGCACCAATTCCTGCACC
>NW_017056597.1:0-234 GCF_001483705.2 Eufriesea mexicana | reverse complement strand
AGATACTATAGAAATGCAATGGCTATAGCACGCCAATAACATCTACCCTCCTTGTTTACGCAATAAAGACAGCTCACCACGACATTAGTCGAAATTGTCAATAACATTTTATTGTCCTGCAGATTCTATAGCATTGAAGTGCCTATAGCACACCAACAGAATCTTTCCTGATTATTTATGCAAGAGACTTAGCTCACCACGATATTAGTCGAAAATGTCAATAAAACTGAACTT
>NW_017056596.1:0-234 GCF_001483705.2 Eufriesea mexicana | reverse complement strand
CTTTGACATTTCTGCTGTACGCCGCGATTCTATGGATTTCTGCGCTTCACTCTCGTTTAATATTTTCTGCTTGACTCTGGGGAGGGCAGCAATGGTGATGGCGGCACGTTAGGCTGAGTTCGGTTACGTTTGGTAATGATACGATTGGTTAGGTTAAGATATTATATCTACGACTTTTGCGCTATACACAGATATTCGGCGGATTTCTGCGCTTTGCTGTGCTCTAATAGGCCC
>NW_017056595.1:0-234 GCF_001483705.2 Eufriesea mexicana | reverse complement strand
TCAGTGACAAGTACATAGATACAGTCCACATATCGTCCATTTATATCGCAGATTCGATGTATTGTAGTTCACATTTTGGATTTTGCGTTGTGTGGCATAGCGGAAAAGAGTTATAAAAGGAGTAACAGCAAATGGACCAGAAATAAATCAGATCCAACGGCAAAAACGATCGTCGACGAACAGTTCACCGATTGGTCTGTAATATCTTCGGTGATTGAAGGAGTGAGGGGAATT
>NW_017056594.1:0-234 GCF_001483705.2 Eufriesea mexicana | reverse complement strand
GGGTGCGTAGCACTGGAGTCACAATTACACTATCCTAACCTATCCAAACGCAACACGACCAGACGTAAAATATCTCAACCTGACGTGCCGGGACTAATCTTGCCGCCATCCGCAGAGGAATGCAGAATATACTAGAGCACAGTAGTGTGCGGAAATACGCCGCATTGCAGCGTAGAGCACATAAGTCGAAGACATTCTAAGCCAACGTCTCCTAAACTGAAGCAACCAAACATA
>NW_017056593.1:0-234 GCF_001483705.2 Eufriesea mexicana | reverse complement strand
AACAAACCCAAACGTTGTATATCTCAAGCTAACATGACGAGACCACTACAGGTTTCATTCCCAAAGCAAAGCACAATATAGTAGAGCACATTAGATCACAGGAATCGAACATAGAGTAGCGAAAAATAGGAAAGGCAGAGATACCCTAACCGAAATTAACCTAACCTATCCTATCCGAACGTAAGCTAACTAGAACCAACGTGCCTCAATAACCACTGCTCGCCCCCCCCCCCC
>NW_017056592.1:0-234 GCF_001483705.2 Eufriesea mexicana | reverse complement strand
GCGTACAGCACAAAAGTCACAGCTACCCTATCCTATCCTGACCAAGCGTAGTATAACCGTACGAAGCATAGCTCAAACTAACGTGCCGGGAGCGCTATTGCCGCCCTCCCCAGTGCCAAGCAGAACATGCCGGAGCGCATTAGAGCGCAGAAATCCAACGTATGGCAGTGCAAACTACGCTGGTCAAAGCTATGGAAACCTATCCCAAACTAACATAACGTAACCAAACGTAGA
>NW_017056591.1:0-234 GCF_001483705.2 Eufriesea mexicana | reverse complement strand
TAGTGTAATCTGCTTGGCTCTTGGGGGCCAGCAGTATTGGTCTCGGCACGCTAGGTTGAGTTTTGCTGCGTTTCCTTATGTTACGTTTAGTCCGGTTGGGATAGGGTAGCCTTGTCTCGTGCGCTATACACTGCTCTACGGTGTATTTCTGCCACCTAGCTGGCTCTAATTTGTTCTGCTTGGCTCTGGGAAGGCCTGAAATATCGGTCTCGTCACGTTGTGTTGTGTTACACT
>NW_017056590.1:0-234 GCF_001483705.2 Eufriesea mexicana | reverse complement strand
TATCGGCGGAATAGCAGTGCGTAGCGCAAAAGTCATAGCTACCCTAGCTTAACCTATACAAACTTATCATAACCGAACGTAACCTAACTCAACATAACGTGCCTAGACACCTATATCTGGCCTCCCCAGAGCCAAGCGGATTATATCAGAGGAGAGTAGAGCGCAGAAATACATGGAATCACAGTGTATGGCAGAAAAGTGAAAGCTATCCAAACACAACACAAGCACTCATGG
>NW_017056589.1:0-234 GCF_001483705.2 Eufriesea mexicana | reverse complement strand
TACATTTTTATTCGATTAACAATTAACAACTCATTGTTTAAAAAGATACTGATATCAGGAACTTGAAAATGCCAAAAAAATAATAAAATTCGTAGCAGAGAAGAATTAAAGAGAGAAAAATTAAGAAATTCAGTTTTCATAATCGGTGCAAGTTATTTATATTATTTCAATTGTTATCGGTAAACACTCGATATATATAGTGAAGTACATGGAATACTCGATGCATTGGATATA
>NW_017056588.1:0-234 GCF_001483705.2 Eufriesea mexicana | reverse complement strand
AATAGGTCTATTCAAAATCTATAACCTGCTGTAGCTTGGTGAATAGATCGCCTAACGCCTTCATCCAATGGCAAGTACAGCCATCTTCTTGCAGGAAAATAAATCTATTCAAAATCTACAAGCTGTCATAGCTTTGTGATTAGATATCCATACGCCTACAAACAACGGCAAGTACAGCCATCTACTTGCCAGAGAATAGTCCTATTCAAAATCTATAACCTGTTATAGCTTGGT
>NW_017056587.1:0-234 GCF_001483705.2 Eufriesea mexicana | reverse complement strand
GTGCTATAGACATCGCAATGGTGTGGAATGTGCCTGGAAAATACAATTTCGTTGAGATTTTCTTCTAATATCGTGGTGAGCTTACTTCCTTGCTAAGGTAAGGAGGAAAGATGCTTATCGAACACTATAGCCATTGCAATGATATAGATTGCGGCTGAAAGATACAATTTCATTGACATTTTTGACTAATATCGTGGTGAGCAAACTTTCGTGCATAAATAAGGAGGAAAGGTT
>NW_017056586.1:0-234 GCF_001483705.2 Eufriesea mexicana | reverse complement strand
TACGTCCAAGCATACATTCATTCATCCACCCACAAATACATTCATTCATGCATCCGTAAATCCATACATTCGTACATCCATACGACCATTCATCCATACACCCACCCATACGTTCATCCATCCGTACATCTACTCATCCATTCATCCACTCCTCCGTCCATCCACCCGTCCATCCATCCACCCAAACATCCATACATACATGCATCCGTACATCCTCCCATCCATACACCCATC
>NW_017056585.1:0-234 GCF_001483705.2 Eufriesea mexicana | reverse complement strand
TATGTAAGAGAGTTAGCTCACCACGATAGTAGTCTGTAATGTCAACAAAATTGTATTTTCCAGACACGATCTATATCATTGCAATGGCCATAGCACTCAAAAAGCGTCTTTCCCCCATACTTACGCAAGGAAGTTAGCTCACTACGATTGTGGCCGAAAATGTCAATAAAGTTGAACTTGCCAGTCTCATTCTAAAGCATTGCATTGGCTACAGCTCGCCAATAGAATCTTTCC
>NW_017056584.1:0-234 GCF_001483705.2 Eufriesea mexicana | reverse complement strand
ACGGATGGATGTTTGGTTCGATGGATGTATGGATGGGTGGATGTATGGATGGGTGGATGCATGCATGTATGGATGGATGAATGGATGTATGGATGTATGGATGTATGGATCTATGTATGTGTGGATGTACGAATGTATGGACGAACGAATGTATGGATTTACGGATGTATCGATGTATGGATGTATATCTGTATGTATGTATGGATGGATGGATGTAGCAGTAGATGGATGTAT
>NW_017056583.1:0-234 GCF_001483705.2 Eufriesea mexicana | reverse complement strand
CAGAAGCTCGCCGCATTGCTGTGTACATCAAAAAAGTGCAAGATATACAAGCCACGCCTGAACCAACCTAAACGATCCAATGGTAGCCAGCTCAAGATGAAGGGCCGAGAACACCATTGCTGACCACGCCAGAGCCGAGCGGAATATACAAGAGAGGAGTAGCGCGAAAGGGTGCGCCGCATTGCAGTGTACAGCAAAAAAGTGAAAGACATCCAAACCATACCTGAACTGACC
>NW_017056582.1:0-234 GCF_001483705.2 Eufriesea mexicana | reverse complement strand
TTATACGCTGCTATTCGATGGATCTCTGCGCTCTTCTTTGCTCCACTATACTCTGCTCGTCTCAGTGGAGATCAGCAGTAGCGTGCGTGGCACGAAAGCTTGAGTTAGATTAAGATTGGTAAGGATGGCTTCGAGATCAGTGTTTGACACTGCTATTCGGTGGACTTCTGAACTCTACTGCGCTGCAATATGTCCTGCTGAGCTTTGGGATTTCCAGAGATAGTGGCAGCGGAG
>NW_017056581.1:0-234 GCF_001483705.2 Eufriesea mexicana | reverse complement strand
GCCGAGAATAAAATTCCTGGAATCTCCAGCGCCAAGCGGAGAAGATTAGAGCACAGAAGACCGCAGAAATCCACCGAACAGCAGTTCACAGCGCAGAAGATAAAACTACCCTGATCGACCTTAGCTTAACCCAACCTAACCGGGCGTAACAAGACACAGCATAACTTGCTCAAACCATTATTGCTGTCATTCCCACGTCCAAGCTGAAGGTATTAAAGTACTGTAGGGCGCAGG
>NW_017056580.1:0-234 GCF_001483705.2 Eufriesea mexicana | reverse complement strand
GTAGATCCTGCTTGCCCCTGTGGAGGCCAGCAATAGAGGCCTGGTCATGCCAGATTGAATTAGACTTCTTTTGGGTTTGTTGCGTTTTACTAGGTAACGATAGGCTACCTTGTCCTCTCTCCTATTCACTGCTATTCGGCAGATTTCTGCGCTCTTGTGTGCTCTAATACATTCTGCTTGTCTCTGCGGAGACCAGCAATAGTGGTCTCGTCATGTCAGGTTGGTTTCAGCTTC
>NW_017056579.1:0-234 GCF_001483705.2 Eufriesea mexicana | reverse complement strand
GTATGGATGTATGTATGTATGTGTGTATGGGTGTATGCATGGGTGGATGGATGTGTGTATGGACGTATGTATGGATGGATGGTTGTGTGGTTGGGGGGATGTATGGATGTAAGGATGTGTGGGTGAATGGATGTATGTATGGGTGGATGGTGTATGGATGTATATATGTAGGGATGTATGGATGTATGGATGTATGTTTGTATGGACAGATGGATGAATGAATGGATGGACGTA
>NW_017056578.1:0-234 GCF_001483705.2 Eufriesea mexicana | reverse complement strand
GAAGGCGTTAGGCGATCTATTCACCAAGCTATAACAGGTTATTGATTTTGAATAGACATATTCGCTGGCAAGTAGATGCCTGTACTTGCCATTGGATTGAAGGCGTCAGGCGATTTAAGCACGAAGCTGACTGCTTATAGATTTTGAATAGACTTATTCTCTGCCAAGTATATGGCTGTGCTTGCCATTGGATTGAAGGCGTTTGGCTATCTATTCACCAAGCTACAAGAGGTT
>NW_017056577.1:0-234 GCF_001483705.2 Eufriesea mexicana | reverse complement strand
AATGCAGAGCGCATATATCGACCGAATAGCCGTGTATAGCACAAAAGTCGAAGCCATCCCAACAAAACGTAGCGTAACTCAGCATATCGTGACGAGGCCACAATACTTGGCTTCCAGTGTGTCGAACAGATTATGGTGTAGCAATGTAGAGCGCAGAAATAAACGGAAGAACAGTGTATAGCAGAAAAGTCTAAATTATCCCATAATAATTTATCCAAACGTAGTATAAACGAA
>NW_017056576.1:0-234 GCF_001483705.2 Eufriesea mexicana | reverse complement strand
CGGCGGATTTCTGCGCTCCAACGTGCTCTAGTACATTCTGCTTGCCTCAGTCGAGGCCAGCAGCAGTCGTCTCGCTATGTTAGGTTCTGTTGGGCTACGTTTGGGTATGTCACGTTTGGCTAGGATAGGATTGGCTATTTTGTCTTTTGTGCTGTACACTTCTTTTCGGCAGATTTCTGCGCTCTAATGTGCTCTAATATACTCTGCTTGGCTACGGGGAGGCCGGCAATAGTG
>NW_017056575.1:0-234 GCF_001483705.2 Eufriesea mexicana | reverse complement strand
GGCTGTAGCAGACCAGTACGATCTTTCCTGCTTATTTATGCAGAAAATCTTGCTCTCCACGATTTTTGTCGAAAATGTCAATAGAATTGATCTTTTCAGGCAGATTCTATTGCAATGCAGTGGCTCTAGCAAACCAATAGAATCCTACCTCTATGTTTAGTCAGAAGAGACTCCTCACCTCAATATTTGTCGAAAATGTCAGTGGAATTGAACTTTTCAGGCTGATTCTATTGC
>NW_017056574.1:0-234 GCF_001483705.2 Eufriesea mexicana | reverse complement strand
ATTTTTCACCACCTTCCATCATCGTTACGCGACGACAATCCTCCATATCTTCGATCGTATTTAGCCCCATAAATTGTCAACCGCTACGGTAAAAGGTGACTGGAACTAGCGGAATTCGCTGTAGACGAAACTGTGCATCGAGAGAAGGACGGACGAGATAAACATCGCGTCAGTTACAAAAATAGATATAGAACCGTGTAAATGACGTGATAAGTGCCAGTAAGAATGAGCCAA
>NW_017056573.1:0-234 GCF_001483705.2 Eufriesea mexicana | reverse complement strand
GACATTTTCGACTAATATCGTAGTGAGTTACCTTTCTTGCATAAATAAGGAGGATAGATACTTCTCGCGTGCTGTAGCCACTGCAATGCCATAGAATCTGGCTGTAAAGTTCAGTTTTATTGACAGTTTCAACTAATATCGTGGTGAGCTACCATTTTGCATAAATAACGGGGGTAGATTCTATTGGCGTGCTATAGCCGTTGCATTTCTATAGTATCTTGCTGGAAAATTCAA
>NW_017056572.1:0-234 GCF_001483705.2 Eufriesea mexicana | reverse complement strand
GGATGTATGAATGGGTGTATGTTGGGATGGATGGATGTATGGAAGTATGGATGCATGTATGGAAGTATGTATGGATGGATGTCTGTATGGTCGGTTGGGAGTGTGAATGGGTGGATGTGAGGATGGGTTGAGGTACGGATGGAGGAATGTTCGGATGTATGGATGTATGGGTGGACGGATGTATCGAATGATGGAAGTAGGAATGGACGGGTTTATGGATGTATGGACGTGTGG
>NW_017056571.1:0-234 GCF_001483705.2 Eufriesea mexicana | reverse complement strand
TATTACGTTTAAAACAAAACTCTTTTTCAAGTTTCAACTATTAGAATAACCTAAAATGGAATACAAATTTTTCATATAAAATTTTAGATAATTCTAGTAAGATTTACAGATAATTGCAGCTCGGAAATGAGTTTTATTTTAGATATTATATAAAATGTTATTACAAAATGTTCATTACGTTGATCGATGGAGGTTCGAAAAATGGATAAGTGTCTATCAAAATTTGCATTTTAT
>NW_017056570.1:0-234 GCF_001483705.2 Eufriesea mexicana | reverse complement strand
GCTTTGACTTTTGTGCTACATAATGCAATTCGGTGGTTTTCTGCGCTCAATTGCGCTCTAATTCGCTCTACTTGCCTTCGGAGAGGACAGCAATGGCGGTCACGGCACGTTACATTGAGATACGTTACGCTTCGCTATGTCACGATTGGTTAAGCTAGGATACGGCAGCTTTAACTTTTGCGCTTTCCACTGCTATTCTGTTGGCTTCTGCGATCTGCTGTGCTCTGATACATT
>NW_017056569.1:0-234 GCF_001483705.2 Eufriesea mexicana | reverse complement strand
TTCATGAATTAATTACTGAAACTCAGGATTTGTTAATTTTCCAATGTCGAATTAATTTATTTGGATAATAATCGATTCAAATTCACGCGCCTTCAATCAGCGCCATCTATGATATAGAGGGCGCTGATGTTAGTTTACTAACTCTGGTTATGTGCTCCGAATATATTTTATTAAATCATATCGGCAGTGGAAAATTCACTAATTACGCAATATCTGGGATTAATTTATGAACTT
>NW_017056568.1:0-234 GCF_001483705.2 Eufriesea mexicana | reverse complement strand
ATACCTTCTTACATCCATACATTCATACATACGTACAACCATACATGCATACATCCATACATCAATACATACATCCATCCATCCATACATCCATGCATACACTCATGCATACATCCATACATTCCTCCATACAAGCATCGATACATACATCCATTCTTCCGTCCATTCACACATCCATTCGTCCACCCACACATCCACACTTCCGTGCCTCCGTACATCCATATATTCTTGCAT
>NW_017056567.1:0-234 GCF_001483705.2 Eufriesea mexicana | reverse complement strand
TGGCTGGGAAATACAATTTTGTTGACATTTTCGACTAATATCGTGGTTAGCTAACTTCCTTGCTTAAGAAATTAGGAAAGATGCTTTTTGTGTGCTATAGCCATCGCATTGAAATAGATTGTGCCTGGAAAATACAATTTTGTTGACATTTTCGTCTAATATCGTGGTGATCTATCTTCCTTGCGTAAGTAAGGAGGAAACATTCTGTTGGCGAGCTCTAGTCATTGCAAAGTT
>NW_017056566.1:0-234 GCF_001483705.2 Eufriesea mexicana | reverse complement strand
AATGCAGTTTTATTGACATTTTCGACTAATATCGTGGTGATCTCACATCCTTGCGTAAATAAGCAGGAAAGATTCCATTAGCACGATATACCCATTACAATGCTATAGAATATGCCCCGAAAATTCAATTTTATTGACATTTTCGACTAATATCGGGGTGAGCTGACATCGTTGCATGTGTATGGAGGAAAGATTCTACTGGCGAGCTATAGCCATTGCAATGCTATAGAATCT
>NW_017056565.1:0-234 GCF_001483705.2 Eufriesea mexicana | reverse complement strand
CTTTTGTGCTACACACTGTAATTCTATGAACTTGTGCGCCCCATTTTGCGCTACCAAACTCTGTTTGTCTCCGGGGACGCCAGGCGTAGTGGTCGCGTCACCTCAGGTTGGGATATATTACGCTTGGTTAGGCAAGGTTTGGTTAAGTTAAGTTGAGATAACCTTGACTTCTGTCTATACACTGCTATGCAGTGGATTTCAGCGCTCTACTGCGCTCTAACATGCTTTGCTTGG
>NW_017056564.1:0-234 GCF_001483705.2 Eufriesea mexicana | reverse complement strand
TGCGGTAGACTTTTGCGGTCCAGTGTGCTCTAGTATGCACAGCTTGGCTCTGGGGTGTCCAGTTATAGTGGTATCGGCACTATAGGTTGAGTTGTGCTACGTTTCGTTCGGGTGGGTTAGGAAGGCATGGTTAGGGTTTCTTGGACTCTTGTGCCATACACTGCATTTCGATGGATTTCTGCGCTAGACATTGCTCTACTCTACTCGGCCCGACTCTGGGGTAGCGAGCAATGG
>NW_017056563.1:0-234 GCF_001483705.2 Eufriesea mexicana | reverse complement strand
CTTTTCATTCGTCTATCTTTCGATCGTTTGGTGGGTTTAGTGTTAAAAACGAGATAGATTGTAGACTATGTACGTAACATTTGTGTACCCGTTCAAAGGAACGGTAAAAAGTACTTATAGAACGTGCTGTCATTTCGTCTCGCGCTGTAGGCCCGTCTAAAATGGCGCTCGAGTCGGAAGCTTGACCGCTGGTCGGAAACAACGAGGAAAGGGATAAAAAAGGTTAAGATTTGA
>NW_017056562.1:0-234 GCF_001483705.2 Eufriesea mexicana | reverse complement strand
ATTAATATCGAAATAAAATTATTCTATTCGTTCGCTTCTCACGCAAATTTACGATTTTCTTTTTTTAATTTTAGCATAAGGAGTATCAGTGAGCTTATAAAAATCTAAGAATTTCGAATTACATCTTCACAACGAAGAAATCTTCGAGTCCAAAGGGTTAATTTCTAATAAAAAAAAAAAAGATGCAACTGTTTCTAGTTTTGTTCTACTTCTTCGGTAATATTTCTGACACGA
>NW_017056561.1:0-234 GCF_001483705.2 Eufriesea mexicana | reverse complement strand
CAGTATAATTATTTTTTTAAATTGTTGGATGCCTGAATTTACAGGAAATATTTCTTTAAAAGCGAAGTGATCTTGTTTATTTATGTTTGTACTGAAAAGCGTCAGATGGCGCGACTGAGTTCATTGCAGGTACGAGTGATCGAGATGGCGCTGCGGTAGAGACTGAGCGCGCAGTGATACGTTTGGATACAAAACCTGAATACCGTTCACTTTGAGCACTTTCAATAAAATAGG
>NW_017056560.1:0-234 GCF_001483705.2 Eufriesea mexicana | reverse complement strand
ATAACTTAACCTAACAGGAAGAGACCTCTATTTCTGGCCTCCGCAGAGCGAAACAGAACATATCAAAGTACGGTAGAGCGCAGAAATGCACGGAATTGCAGTGTATAACACAAAAGTCTGAGCCATCCGGACCAAACGTAACCTAACATAAGATAGGCAAACGAAGCCTAGCACATCATAACCTGCCTCGACTGACATTGCTGGCCTCGTCACGGTCATGCAGAGCAAAGTAGA
>NW_017056559.1:0-234 GCF_001483705.2 Eufriesea mexicana | reverse complement strand
GCGGACCTCCACAAAGACAAGCATGGTATACTGGAGCACATTAGTGCGCGGAAATCCGCAGCACTGAGGTAAATACCACCGGAGTCGAAGATATCACAACAAAACCTGACCTAACCTAACCTAACTGAACGTAGCATAGCTCAAAATTATGCGCCGCGACCACTGTTACTGGCCTCCCCAGGGCCAAGCAGAATGTAGTAGAGCACAGTAAGTCATAGAAGTCCACCGAATACT
>NW_017056558.1:0-234 GCF_001483705.2 Eufriesea mexicana | reverse complement strand
TAGCCATTGCAATGCTATAGAATCTGACTGGAAAACTCAATTTTATTGACATTTTCGGGTATTTTCGTGGTGAGGTAATTTCGTTGCATAAATAAGGACGAAAGATACTATTGGCATGCTGTGGCCATTGCAATGCTATTGAATCTGACTGGAAAATTCAATTTGGTTGATATTTTCGACTATTATCGTGGTGTGTTAATTTTGCTGCTGAAATAAGGAGGAAAGATCCTTTTG
>NW_017056557.1:0-234 GCF_001483705.2 Eufriesea mexicana | reverse complement strand
AGAAGACGTGTGAGCATGTGATTGTGATAAATTACAGGCAACCCTCCTATAACACGGTAGATAGGTTTCTAGAAAATGCCGTGTTGTATGAAACCGTGTTATATGAGACCAGAGCCAGTACAAAAAAGAGGGCTACGTTCTTAAAACTTGCTAAAAACAAATTTTTCTTTAATTTTATATAAACGACACAAAACGAAAATATTTTAATTTAACGCAACTTTAATTTAATAAATT
>NW_017056556.1:0-234 GCF_001483705.2 Eufriesea mexicana | reverse complement strand
AAGAAAGTTAACTCAAGATGATATTAGTCGAAAATGTCAATAGAATTGAATTTTACAGACAGCATCTATAGCATTGGAATTGCTATAGCTCGCCAGTAGAATCTTTCCTCCATACACATGCAAGGACGTCAGCTGGCCACGATATTAGTCGAAAATGTCAATGAAATTGAGTTTTCCATCCAGATACTATAGAATTGCAATGGCCATAGCTGGACAATGGAACATTTCCTCCTT
>NW_017056555.1:0-234 GCF_001483705.2 Eufriesea mexicana | reverse complement strand
ATTTGTAATTGAAGATTTATCGTTGATTTAATTCAGTCCTGTTCAAAAATATTCCCATGTAATTTAAATTATGTAAATTAAATTTAGCGTACTGGTAAGCGAGTAATATTTTTACACGTTAAGATCGGGGAGGACGAAAATTTGTATCTTTTATTTTAGAATTCCCTTTGCTTTGTATTAACTTTTTACACATAAAGATTTTGAATAAATGTTTAAATAAAGTTATTAACGAAA
>NW_017056554.1:0-234 GCF_001483705.2 Eufriesea mexicana | reverse complement strand
CCCTGGAACGTTCCGTGCATTGCTACTCGGTGGGCACCTGCACGCAGCGTTGCTCTATTAGCACCCGCTTGTCTCTGGGGAGGTCAGAAATAGTGGTCTGTACACGTTATGTTGAGTTCGGTTGCATTTGGTTAGGTTAGGTTAGGTTAGGCTTGGTCAGGATATCTTTGACTTTATGCTATAAACATCAGTGCGGTAGATTTATGCTCTCTGCTGTGCTCTTACATATACACC
>NW_017056553.1:0-234 GCF_001483705.2 Eufriesea mexicana | reverse complement strand
CAATTTTATTGACGTTTTCGACTAATATCGTGGTGAGCTACCTTTCTTCCATAAATAAGGAGGTAATATTCTATTGGCGTGCTATAGGCTTTGCTATGCTATAGAATTTGGCAGGAAAGTTCAATTTTATTGTCAGTTTCGAATAATATCGTGGTCAGCTACCTTTCTTATCGAAATAAGCAGGGTAGATTCTATTGGCGTGCTATAGACATTGCAATGATATAGAATGTGGTT
>NW_017056552.1:0-234 GCF_001483705.2 Eufriesea mexicana | reverse complement strand
AGAGTATACCAGAGCAACGTAGATCTCAGAAATCAACGGAAGAGCCGTGTATAGCACAAAAGTAAAAATTATCCAATCCCAACCTAGCCAAGCGTAACGTTACCAATCGCAACCTAACTCTTCCTGGCGTGCCGAGACCTCCATTGCTAAACTCCTCAGAGTCCAGCAGGATATGCACGAACGCAGTAGAGCACAGAAAGACACCAAATAGCAATGTATAGCATAAAAGTCAAA
>NW_017056551.1:0-234 GCF_001483705.2 Eufriesea mexicana | reverse complement strand
GAGGTAAGATTCTATTGGCCAGCTATAGCCATTGCAATTCTATAGTATCGGGATCGAAAATTCTATTTTATTGTCATTTTCGACTAATATCGCGGTGAGCTGACATACATGCATAAATAAGGAAGAAAGATTCTTTTGGCACTCTGTAGCCATAGCAGTGCTATAGAATCCGGCTCGAAAATTCAATTTCATTTACAATTTCGACTAATATCGTAGTGTGGTAGCTTTCTCGCA
>NW_017056550.1:0-234 GCF_001483705.2 Eufriesea mexicana | reverse complement strand
GGAACACTTGCATAGGGACGTTAGGTTAGGACTGGTTACGTTCGGTTATGTTAGGTTAGGACATGTTATGTTAGGATATCTTCTACTTATCTGCTTTACACTTCAATGCGCCGGATTCCTGCGCTCTAATGCGTTGCAGTATATTCTGCTTGTCTCTGGGAAGGGCAGCAGTGGCGGTCTCGGCACACTATGTTGAGTCACGTTACTTTCGGTTCGGTTGGCTTAGGACAACTT
>NW_017056549.1:0-234 GCF_001483705.2 Eufriesea mexicana | reverse complement strand
CCATCCTGCGAGCGACTCGCCGGAGAATCGCCAGACTGCGCGGACTAGCGACCAGGTCGTTCGTCCAGATCGGAGCCCGTAAAGTGCCACAGAGCGAACGACTCCTGTGTAGAGGCGGCGCACCCTCCCATCTGGCCCTCCCAGGATGGGTAGCAGGCGACATAGCGCCCGCGCCATACCTTCCAGGCGTGGTTCCAGCGCGAGAAAGTGTTCGTCGAATTTCCAGTGGCTATC
>NW_017056548.1:0-234 GCF_001483705.2 Eufriesea mexicana | reverse complement strand
TAGTTCTCCTTCTCTTTGTCCTCTGTTAGACGTGCAAGTGGCGATTTCGATGGAAAATAAAGGAGATTGGGGTACGCGTAGCGGTGCATAGGTAAAAAGGGAGACGACTTGCTGGAATAAAAGGGGCCCTTTCATCGCGGATCAGCAAGAGAGAAATAAGCGGGAAGAAAAAGCTGCGGCAGGAATTAAAAGAAACGGGGAAAAAGGAGAATCCTTCTCGCTGGCAGTGGGAAA
>NW_017056547.1:0-234 GCF_001483705.2 Eufriesea mexicana | reverse complement strand
TATCGTGGTTAGCTAACTTTTTTGCATAAATACGGAGGAAAGATACTATTGGCACGCTATGGCTGTTACAAAGCTATAGAATCTGGCTGGAAAATTCAATTTTATGGACATTTTCGACTAATATCGCGGTACCGAAACCTTCCTGCATATATAAGGAGGAAAGATCCTTCGGGCGTGCTATAGCCATTGCAGTGCTATAGAATCTGGTTGGAAAATTCAATTTTATTGACATTT
>NW_017056546.1:0-234 GCF_001483705.2 Eufriesea mexicana | reverse complement strand
CTTATAACAGAATATACCACTAAATTCGACGCCATCCACTCCCAACCCATCCAATCTTAACATCATCAAGCGTAACCTAACCAACCTAACGTGACGCGAGCACTATTGCTGGCCACCACAGAGCCATAGAGTGCACTTTTGTTTGGTGTACAACGCAGAAATTCATATGATCGCAGTGTACATCAGAGTAGTCAAAGCTACCCAAACCTAACGCAAACAAACAGAACCTAGCCG
>NW_017056545.1:0-234 GCF_001483705.2 Eufriesea mexicana | reverse complement strand
ACTGCAATGCGGTTGATTTCTGCGCACAACTTTGATCTAGTACACTCTGCTCGTATCTCTGGAAGACACCTATAGTGTTCTCGTTAAGTTAGCATGATCTATGTTGCGATTGGATTTGTTCCGTTTGACTAGGTTTGGGGAAGCTACTTTGACTTTTGTGGTATTCACTGTTCTTCGGTGGATTTCTGCTCTTTAGTCTACCCTAATACGCTCTGATTGTCTCTGCAGAAGCCA
>NW_017056544.1:0-234 GCF_001483705.2 Eufriesea mexicana | reverse complement strand
ATTTGATGAATAGATCACCTATCGTTCTCAATTCAATGATAGGTATAGCCACCTGCTTACCATGGAATAAGTCAATTAAAAATTCATAACCTGTTATAACACGAGGAGTAGATCACTTAACGTTCTCAATCCAATGGTAGGTATAGCCATCTGCTTACCATAGTATATGTATATCCAAAATCTATAACCTGCTATAGTTTGATGTATAGATCATCTATCTTTCCCAATCCAATG
>NW_017056543.1:0-234 GCF_001483705.2 Eufriesea mexicana | reverse complement strand
AAAATGTCAATAAAATTGATTTTTCCTGCCAGATTCTTTGGCATTGCAATGCCAATGGCACGCATATAGTACCTTTCCTCCTTGTTTATGCATGAACGTTAGCTCTCCACGATATTTGCCGAAAATGTCAGTAAAATTGAATTTTCTGGCCAGATTCTACACCATTGCAAAGGCTATAGCACGCCAGATGGATCTATCCTCCATACTTATGACAGGATGCTAGCTCACCACGAT
>NW_017056542.1:0-234 GCF_001483705.2 Eufriesea mexicana | reverse complement strand
TGAGTTAACTTTCCTGCATAAATAAGGAGGAAAGATTCTATTGGCATGCTATTGGCAATGCAAAGCCGAGGAATCTGGGAAGAAAAATCAATTTTATTGACATTTACGGCTAATATGGTGGTCATCTAACTTTCTTCCATAAATCAGGAGCAAAGATTCTGTCGCCATGCCATAGGCATTGCAAAGCTATAGAATCTTGCTGGAAAATTCAATTTTACTGACATTTTCGACTAA
>NW_017056541.1:0-234 GCF_001483705.2 Eufriesea mexicana | reverse complement strand
TCTGCTGCTCTTCTCAGTGCCAGGGTGAACATACTAGAGAACTTTAGAGAACTCTAATGCACCAAATAGCAGTGTATAGCGCAAAAGTCGGAAGTATAACCTCATAACATATCCAGTTGTAGTATATCAAAACGTAACCTAACACAACCTGCCGCGCCGCGGACACGATTGCTGGCATCCCCATGGAAAAGCAGAATATCGTAGGGCACAGGAGACCGTAGATGTCCACCGAAT
>NW_017056540.1:0-234 GCF_001483705.2 Eufriesea mexicana | reverse complement strand
ATCTAACGTGCCGATACCATTATCAATGGCATCCACAGACACAAGAAGGGTGTGATAGCGCACTGTGAGCGCAGAAGTCCATAGAATAGCAGTGTGTAGCACAGAGGTTAAAGCTATCCTAACCTAACGCAACGTAGCCAAACCCAAACAAACGTATTCTAACATAGCCTTACGTCCCGAGACCACTTCTGCTGGCCTCCCCAGGGACAAGCATAATATACTGGAGCGCAATAG
>NW_017056539.1:0-234 GCF_001483705.2 Eufriesea mexicana | reverse complement strand
AAGTTACGGTTAGTTAGGCTAGGAAGGGATAGCATCGAACTTAGCGCAATGGTATGCTATTAGGTGGATTTCGGCGCCCTACAGTGCTCCAGTATTCTCAGTTTGGCTCCGGGAGGGACAGCAATAGTGATCTCTGCAAGTTACGTTGTGTCGCGTTCCGTTCGATTAGGTTGGGTTAGGCAAGGTTTGGTGTGGCGGCTACAACTAATGTGCTGTACACTGCTATTCGGTGGA
>NW_017056538.1:0-234 GCF_001483705.2 Eufriesea mexicana | reverse complement strand
AGGCTATAGAATTTGATTAGACCTATTCTCTGGCAAGTAGATAGCTGTACTTGCCATTGGATTGAAGGCGGCAGACGATCCATTTACCAAGCTATAGCAGATTATATATTTTGAACAGACCTATCCTCTGACATGTAGATGGCTGTACTAGCCATTGGTTTGAAGGCGTTCGGCGATCTATTCACCAAGCTATAACAGGTTATTGATTTTGAATTGACCTATTCTCTGGAAAGT
>NW_017056537.1:0-234 GCF_001483705.2 Eufriesea mexicana | reverse complement strand
ATCGAGTTATAGCAGGTTATGAAATATTAATAGACTTATTCTATGGTAAGTAGACGGCTATACATACCATTGGATTGAGAACGCTAGATGATCTCTTCATCGCGTTACAACAGGTTATGCATTTTTAATAGACTTATTCCATGGAAAGTAGATGGTTATACCTATCATTGTATTGAGAACGATAGGTGATCTATTCATCAAACTGTAGCAGGTTATAGATTTTGAATAGACTTA
>NW_017056536.1:0-234 GCF_001483705.2 Eufriesea mexicana | reverse complement strand
AGGATATATGGATGGATGGATGTATTGATGTACAGGTGTATGGATGCATGAATGTATGGTTGTCTGGATGTATGTATGTATGGATGTATGTATGTATGGATGTATGTATGTATGAATGTATGTATGGTTGGATGTATGTATGGATGAATGGTTGTGTGGATGGGTGTATGAATGGATGGATTGAGGTACGGATGGACGGATGTACGGATGAATGGATGTACGGATGAATGAATA
>NW_017056535.1:0-234 GCF_001483705.2 Eufriesea mexicana | reverse complement strand
GTTAGGTTAGGTTAGGTTAGGTTAGGTCACATTAGGTCAGGTCAAGTCAGGTCAGGTCAGGTCGGGTCGGGCCAGGTCAGGTCTGGTCAGGTCAGGTCAGGTCAGGTCAGGTCAGGTCAGGACAGGCCACGTCAGGCCAGGTCAGGTCAAGTCCGGTCGGGTCAGGTCAGATCAGGTCAGGCACGACCAGACAATGTCAGGCCACGTCTGGTCAGGTCAGGTCAGGTCAAGTCA
>NW_017056534.1:0-234 GCF_001483705.2 Eufriesea mexicana | reverse complement strand
TATATAATTTCATTTTCCAGCCAGATACTATAGCACTGCAACGGCTATAGCACGCCAACGGAAATTTTCCACCTTATTTATGCAAGAAAGATAGCTCACCGCGATACTGGGAGACAATGATAAGAAAATTGGATTTTCCAGCCAGATTCTATAGCATTGCAATGGCTTTAAGACGCCAATAGTTTCTTTCTTCCTTATTTAGGCAAGAAAGTTCGCTCACCAAGGCATTAGAAA
>NW_017056533.1:0-234 GCF_001483705.2 Eufriesea mexicana | reverse complement strand
GCTATAGCTGGCCAATAGAATCTTTCCTCCTTATTTATACAAGTAAGTTACCTCACCATGATACTAGTCGTAGATGTCAATAAAATTGTATTTACGATGCAGGTTCTATAGCATTGCAACGGCCATAGCACGACAATAGGACCTTTCGTCCATATTTATGCATGCAAGATATGGCACCGCGATACTAGTCGAAAATGTCAATAAAATTGAATTTTCCAGCCAGATTCTATAGGA
>NW_017056532.1:0-234 GCF_001483705.2 Eufriesea mexicana | reverse complement strand
CACCACGATATTGGTCGAAAACGGCAATAAAATTGAATTTTCCGGGCATATACTATAGAAATAGAATGGCTATAGCAGGCGAATAGAATGTACCCTACTTATTATTGCAAAAAAGTTAGCTCACAACGATATTAGTCGAAGATGTCAATAAAATTGTATTTTCCTGCCAGGTTCTATAGCATTGAAGTGCCTATAGCACACCAACAGAATCTATCCTCCTTATTTATGCAAGAG
>NW_017056531.1:0-234 GCF_001483705.2 Eufriesea mexicana | reverse complement strand
CAAACCCAACCTAACGGAGCGTAACAGAACTCAACCTAAGGTGCCGCCACCACAATTCCCGGTATCACCAGAGAAAAGCACAGTAAGATAGAGCACTTTAGAGTGTAAGATTCCATAGAATAGCATTGTGTAGCGAAAAGCCATTGCTGTCCATACCTGACCAAAGCTAGAGTAACTTAACCAAACGTAACATAACTCAAAGTCACGTGCCGCGACCACGATTGCTGGCCTCCC
>NW_017056530.1:0-234 GCF_001483705.2 Eufriesea mexicana | reverse complement strand
ATCCTTATTTATGCAAGAAAGTTAGCTCACCACGACATTGGTCGAAAATGTCAAAATATTGAACTTCCCAGCCAAATTCTATACCATTACAATGGCTGCAGCACGCCAATTCAACCTTACCTCATTATTTAAGCACGAAAGCCAGCTCTTCAGGATATTTGTCGAAAATGACAATAAATTCGTATGTTCCAGGAAGATTCTATAGCAATGCGATGGCTATAGCACACCAATAGA
>NW_017056529.1:0-234 GCF_001483705.2 Eufriesea mexicana | reverse complement strand
TAGCTTGGTGAATAGAACGCCTAGCGCCTTCAATCCAATGACAAGTAAAGCCATCTACTTGCCTGAGAATACATCTATTCAAAGTCTATAATCTGTTATAGCTTGATGAATAGGCCGCATTAAGCCTTCAATCCAATTGCAAGTAGAGTCATCTACTTGACAGAGAATTGATCTATTGAAAATCTATAGCCTGTTGTAGCTCGGTGAATACATCGCATAACGCCTTCAATCCAA
>NW_017056528.1:0-234 GCF_001483705.2 Eufriesea mexicana | reverse complement strand
CTGCACTCCGTGCGTTTCTAACTAGCCCAACTTCGACGGGAAATCGAGTAGTTTTTGATATGGTGATTACACCTGGATATGGTTTTTCACTCTCGGATTTAAATTTTAATACTAATTAAAATCCTCGTAAATTGTAATTATCATTCTATTTATTCGTCCATGATTAATTTGTATAGTTTCCAATGCTTTTTCTTAATCTTCTCTTTTCTCTGGAAATAATTTCCAGTCTCCTGA
>NW_017056527.1:0-234 GCF_001483705.2 Eufriesea mexicana | reverse complement strand
GCAGTCGACGGTACCGTGAAATGGCTGCCAGAGGTCAAAATTCGGAAATGTTTCGCGGCGATATAGGCTTCAAGGGGAAACCAAGAGGAATCTTTTGAGCCCAAAAACGTCGGAAAAAGGTGGTAAAAAACGGTTAAAAAACGGTTAAAAAACGATGAAACTGAGTGAATGGAGAGGAACAGCAGTTACGGAAGAAACATCGCAAATGCCGTATTTCCAGGCTGTTTCTCTAAA
>NW_017056526.1:0-234 GCF_001483705.2 Eufriesea mexicana | reverse complement strand
TTTCGTTCTAAGTCCAAACACACTTATCATTCTTCCAGGGCCGTACTTATTCCAATCCCACATTAATAATATAATATACTAATATCATTATTAATATAATATTGTAAGATTAATGCTCGGTTAATCCTATGCTAATAAACAACGACCTACTTTTAATAACAAAATAGATTTATATAAACTAAAATATTGCACTATATCATAGAGACAGAACTTATGACTGAATTAGGTTCTTTT
>NW_017056525.1:0-234 GCF_001483705.2 Eufriesea mexicana | reverse complement strand
TTAAATAGGACACTAACTAAACTTCTTCAGTCTCCCAATTCTCGCTTTGTACCAATCTAACACACATCTCTTCTATCATTTAGTATACAAAAATGACCAAATCATACCATATTACACTCATTCTACGCATACTAGTTTCCTACGTACTAGTTCTATGCATACTAGTTGCCTACGTACTAGTTCTACGCATACTAGTTGTCTACGTACTAATTCCACGCATAGTAGTCGTCTACG
>NW_017056524.1:0-234 GCF_001483705.2 Eufriesea mexicana | reverse complement strand
AATTGAATTTTATAGACATTTTCGACTAATATCGTAGTGAGCGAACTTCCGTGCATAAGTAGGGAGGAAAGATGCATTTGAGTGCCATAGCCATTGCAATGAAATAGAATTTTCCTGCAAAATTCAATTTTATTCAAATTTTCGACTAATATCGTTATGAGCTATCTTTCTTGCATAAATAAGGAGGAAAGATTCTATTGATGTGCTGTTGCCATTGCAGTCCTGTTGAATCTG
>NW_017056523.1:0-234 GCF_001483705.2 Eufriesea mexicana | reverse complement strand
CAAGCGGAATATGCTAGAGCACAATAGAGCGCAGAAAGCCGCCGAATACCAGTGTATAGCAGAGAAGTCGAAGCTATCCTGTCCTAACGTAGTCAAGCGTAACATGGGCAAACGGAACGCAACAAAAACTGACGTGCCACGACTGCCATTGCTGGCCTCACGTGAGCTAAGCAGAGTGCAGCAGAGCAATGTAGTACGCTACAGTCTGCCGGAGAGCAGAGTATAGCACAAAAG
>NW_017056522.1:0-234 GCF_001483705.2 Eufriesea mexicana | reverse complement strand
CTCCTTATTTATGCAAGAATGCTAACTCACCACGATATTAGTCGAAGATGTCAATAAAATTGATTTTTCAAAGCAGATTCGTTGGCATTCCAATGGCAAAACCACGCCAATAGAATCTTTCCGCCTTATTTGCGCAAGAAAGATAGTTAACAACGATATTAGTCGGAAATCTCAATAAAATTGAATCTGTCAGGCACATTCTATATCATTGTAATGACTATAGCACGACAAAAG
>NW_017056521.1:0-234 GCF_001483705.2 Eufriesea mexicana | reverse complement strand
TTTTATTGACATTATCGACTAATATCGTGGTGAGCTAACTTTCTTGCATAAACAAGGAGGACAGGTTATATTGGCAAGCTATAACCATTGCAATGCTATAGAAACTGACTGGAAAGATCAATTTTATTGACATTTTCGACTAATATCTCGGTGAGCTAACTTTCTTGCATAAGCAAGGAGGAAAGATTATATTTGCAAGATATAACCATTGCAATGGTATTGAATCTGGCTGGA
>NW_017056520.1:0-234 GCF_001483705.2 Eufriesea mexicana | reverse complement strand
ACATCCATCCAAACATCCATTCACCCATACACACATACATCCATACATCCATACATCCATACACATACACATCCATGCATCCATACATCCGTACATCCGTCCATCCATTCCTCAATCCATCCACACATCCATCCATACATACATCCACCCATCCATACATACATCGAACCTTACATCCATCCATCCATACAAGCACCCATCCATGCATCCATCGATCCACACATCTATCAATAC
>NW_017056519.1:0-234 GCF_001483705.2 Eufriesea mexicana | reverse complement strand
CAAATTCAACTTTCACCATTCGAATAGCATCCAAATTCAACTTTCGCGATTCCAATACCATCTAAATTTAACTTTCGCGATACGAATACCATCCAAATTCAACCTTAGTGATTCAAACACCATCCAAATTCAACTTTTTCGATTCGAATACCATCCAAAAACAGCTTTCGTGATTCGAATACCATCCAAATTCAACTTTCACCATTCGAATAGCATCCAAATTCAACTTTCGCG
>NW_017056518.1:0-234 GCF_001483705.2 Eufriesea mexicana | reverse complement strand
TCGCAATGTTGTGTATATATACATATGTACATCACACGTCATACGCTACAGATCCATGACTACTCTCACTCGCATCAGACGTAACGGATTCGAAACACTACTCTGACTCGCATCACACATCACACGCAGCAGATTCATACTACTTTCATTGACATCAGACATAACGGATTTGAAACACTACTGAGACTCGTGTCACACATCACACGCAACGGATTCGAAACACTACTCTGATTC
>NW_017056517.1:0-234 GCF_001483705.2 Eufriesea mexicana | reverse complement strand
AATTTTCCAGCCAGATTCTATTGCATTGCTATGGCTATAGCACGCCAATCGAATCTTTCCTCCTTATTTGAGCAAGAAAGTTAGCTCACCACGATATTATTCCAAAGTGTCAATAAAATTGAAATTCCCAGCAATATTCTACAGCATTGCAACGGCTACAGAGCGCCAATAGAATCATTCCTCCTTATTTATCGAAGAAAGATAGCTCACCACGATATTAGTCGAAAATGTCAA
>NW_017056516.1:0-234 GCF_001483705.2 Eufriesea mexicana | reverse complement strand
ACTTGCCAGAGAATAGGTCTATTCAAAATCTACAACCTGTTATAGCTTGGTGAATAGATCGCCCAACGCATTCAATCGAATGGCAAGTACAGCCATCTACTTGCCAGAGAATTAGTCTATTCAACATCTATAAGCTGCCTTAGCTTGGTGATTAGATCGCCTAACGCCTTTAATCCAATGGCAAGTAACGCCATCTATTTGCCAGAGAATAGGTCTATTCAAAATCTATATTCT
>NW_017056515.1:0-234 GCF_001483705.2 Eufriesea mexicana | reverse complement strand
GAGCGAAGAAATCCACCGAATAGCAGATTACAGCGCAAAGTTCAAAGTTAACCTATCCTAACGTAGCAAAACGAAACATAACCAAGCGTAAGGTAATGGAATCTAACGTGCGTAGACCACCATTGCTGGCCGCCCCATCGCCAGGCAGAATTTATTAGGGCAGAGCAGAGAGCAGAAGTCCATCGAATGGGAGTGTGCAGGCAGAGAAGTCAATGCTATCCTAACCTAACACAA
>NW_017056514.1:0-234 GCF_001483705.2 Eufriesea mexicana | reverse complement strand
CTGGAATCTGGCTGCAGAGTTCAATTTTATTGACAGTTTCGACTAATATCGTGGTGAGCTCTCATTCTTGCATAAATAGGGAGGAGGGAATCTATTGGCGTGCTATAGCCACAACAATGCCATTGAATATGGCTGTGAAGTTCAATTATATTCACATTTTCGACTAATATCGTGGTGAGCTAACTTTCTTGCATTAACACGGAGGAAAGATTATGTTGGCCTGCTGTAGGCATT
>NW_017056513.1:0-234 GCF_001483705.2 Eufriesea mexicana | reverse complement strand
GACATTTCCGACTAATAACGTGGTGAGTTAACTTTCTTGCATAAATAGTAAGGAAAGATTCTAGTGTCGTGCTATTGCCGTTGCAATGCTATAGAATCTGGATGGAAAATTCGGTTTTATTGATATTTTCGACTAATATCGTGGTGAGCTAGCTTCCTGGCGTAGCATGGGGGAGAGATCCTTTTGGCGTGCTATAGCCATTGCAATCCTGTAGAATCTGGCAGGAAAATTCAA
>NW_017056512.1:0-234 GCF_001483705.2 Eufriesea mexicana | reverse complement strand
GCCTCGACTTTTGTGCTACACACTGCGATTCGTTCGATATCCGCGCTCTGCATTGCTCTCGTAACCTGTGCTTGTCTCTGGGTGGGCCAGCAATAACGGTCGCGGCACGTTTGGTTGTGTTATGCTACGTTCGGTTATGTTAGGTTTGGCTGGCCTAGGATGGGGAAGCTAAGACTTTTGTGCTGTACACTGCCCTTCGGTGGATTTCTGCGCTCTACTACGCTCTAGTATATT
>NW_017056511.1:0-234 GCF_001483705.2 Eufriesea mexicana | reverse complement strand
ATCAACATTTGCCAAATTAATGCGATATTTTCGTTAATAATCGAATTTCCTTTCTTTTTTTTTTTATGGGGAAGGGGATAACACAAATTGGAAAAATTTAGAAAGGAATGTCTACCATTTTGGCGCCACATACAGATTAACACATAATATACAGATTAGCACAGTTAATTTGCTACTGTAATTCAGCTTAGCGATGGATACCAAGAATACTAAGTGCAATTAAACAAAATCTGC
>NW_017056510.1:0-234 GCF_001483705.2 Eufriesea mexicana | reverse complement strand
TTTCCATCCAGATTCTATAGCATTGCGAAGGCTATAGCAAGCCAATAAAATCATTCATCCTTGCTTATGCAAGAAAGTTGGCTCACCACGATATTAGCCGAAAATGTCAATATAATTGAATCTGCCAGGCACATTCAATATCATTGCAATGTTTATAGCACGCCAAAAGTGTCTTTCCTCCTTATTTATGCAAGAAAGACAGCGCAACACAATATTATACGAAAATGTCAATAA
>NW_017056509.1:0-234 GCF_001483705.2 Eufriesea mexicana | reverse complement strand
GGTCTACTTTGCTCTAGTATATTCGGCTTGGCTCTGGGAGGCTTGCAATGGTGGTGTCGGCACCTTAGGTTGCGTTAAGTTTCGTTCTGTTCTGGTACGTTTCGTGATGTTAGGATACGGTAGCTTGGACTATTGTGCTGTGCAATGCGATTCTATGGATATGTGTGCTCCACTCCCCTCTAATATGTTCTGCTCGGCTCGTGGAGTGCAGCAATATTGGTGCAGCCACGTTAG
>NW_017056508.1:0-234 GCF_001483705.2 Eufriesea mexicana | reverse complement strand
AACACTAAAGCGAATGTCATTCTAGCCAAACGTAACCTAAGGTAATCTAGCCGAACGTAACATATCTCAAACTATCGTGCCACGACCGTTATTGCTGGTCTCATGAATGTCGAGCAGAGCATAGTAGAGCAACGAGGAGCGCAGGAAACCGCCGTATAGCAGTGTGCAGCTCAAAAGTCGATGATACCCTTTCCTAACCACACCAAACGTAACATAACCAAACGCAAACTAACC
>NW_017056507.1:0-234 GCF_001483705.2 Eufriesea mexicana | reverse complement strand
TTGCTGTACTGGCATCTGATTGTCTCTGGGGGCCAGGAATGGTGGTCGTGGTACGTTTGGTTGGGGTAGGCCACGCTGGGTTAAGATAGGTTTGGTTATGTTTGCCTAGGATGGCTTTGACAAATCTGCTGTACACTGCCATTCAGTGGATTCCTGCGCTCTTCATTGCTTTACTGTACTCTGCTCCCCTCCGGAGAGACCTGCAATGGGCTTCATGGCACGATAGTCTGATTT
>NW_017056506.1:0-234 GCF_001483705.2 Eufriesea mexicana | reverse complement strand
CAATGCTATATAATCTGGCTGAAAAATCAAATTTTATAAACATTTTCCCCCAATATCGTGGTGCGCTAACTTTCTTGCATCAATAAGGAGGAGAAATTAAATTGGCGTGCTATGGTCGCTGCAGTGCAACAGAATCTGGCTGTAAAACATAATTATTATGACAATTTCGATTAATATCGTAGTGAGGTAACTTTCTTGTTGAAATAAGTAGGAAAGATGCTATTAGCGTGCCAT
>NW_017056505.1:0-234 GCF_001483705.2 Eufriesea mexicana | reverse complement strand
CAATTGACAGTACGCTACTGAGTACAGCCACCGACAGAGACCTGGAACCGTTCGATTAGTCTGCTCACTGGTGATATTTATCCTACAGCACTTGCAAAATGATAAGTATCGGGTCCACTATCGCTCGGTTTGTTAACAATTTACGAAAGAGTGCTGAGCACAGTCATCATCAATATACTGTATCCGTTCATGTAATTTGTTAACTGATAATAAAAATTCTGTAGCAATTGCAGA
>NW_017056504.1:0-234 GCF_001483705.2 Eufriesea mexicana | reverse complement strand
TGCATGTGCGCTTGTGACCCTCTGTGCGTACGTTTGTAACGTCGCGAATTTCGGTAATAGCCAAGCCACGCCGGTGTCGCAGTTAATTACGACAGAAAGGATTTCGCTGTGCACCAACGTGCGCCAGGATTTTCTCTTTTCGGACAATTCGACTTGTCCCTCTGGCCGCAGGAACACGCGGTCGCCCGCATTTTCTCCACCAAATTTTCTCCAACGGAACGCGTAATTCCGCCA
>NW_017056503.1:0-234 GCF_001483705.2 Eufriesea mexicana | reverse complement strand
CAATAGGTTATGTTGTGATATCTCGGATACAAGTAGTGGTAGCCTCGGCACGTTATGCTGAGTCAAGCTACGTTCGGCTGTGTTACGCTTGGTTATGTCAGGATAGGGTAGCTTCAACTAATGTCGTATGCACTGCAATTCTATGGAGTTCTGCGATCTACATTGCACTATTATACTCTGCTCGACCCTAGGGATGCCAGCAATAGAGGTTGCGGTACGTTAGGTTTAGATACG
>NW_017056502.1:0-234 GCF_001483705.2 Eufriesea mexicana | reverse complement strand
CTAAAATTAGAAATTGTGAAAATAAGATATCTGGAGCAAGTTTCAACCCCTTTGGCAATTCCAATGTTAAATAATTAAATTAAATAGCAACAGGCCTCGAATCATTGGACATCAACCAAATAAAAATTAAAATAATAATTATTGGGACTATTATTTGCTTCACAGTTTCTCTCTGGACGTGTTCGTAATCAAACATCTGTAACTACATTTAGTTTAATTTTGAATTTTAGATAG
>NW_017056501.1:0-234 GCF_001483705.2 Eufriesea mexicana | reverse complement strand
ATACCACAGTCCATTCACACATACATCCATCCATACAGCCATACATCCATACGTACATTCATCTGTACTTCCATTCTTCCATACACCCACCCATCTATACATCCATCCATCCATACATCCATTCTTCCATTCATCCATCCACACATACATACAACCATCCATGCATCCATCGATCCATACATCCATCAAACCGTACATCCATCCAACAATCCATTCATCCATCCAAACATCCAT
>NW_017056500.1:0-234 GCF_001483705.2 Eufriesea mexicana | reverse complement strand
GTATAATCCAGTATAATTACTTTCTGTCTGCATCAATTTTTGTATTCTAGACTGACAAACACATATCCCTCCATTATAGCATCTAAGTCTGTGTGTTATTCCACTTTTCTCCTGCTGCTGCAACACAAACAATGTCTGTAATGCTTCAATATTTGATTCCGTAACATAAACCCTTACAAAATTAATAAAATCTAAGGCTATCATCACATACCTATTTCTATTCCATGTCTCTGG
>NW_017056499.1:0-234 GCF_001483705.2 Eufriesea mexicana | reverse complement strand
TTTATGCAAGAAAGTTAGCTCACCACGACATTAGTCGAAAATGTCAATAACATTTTATTTTCCAGCCAGATTCTATAGCATGGAAATGCCTATTGCACACCAACAGAACCTTTCCTCCATATTTATGCAAGAGAGTTAGCTCACCACGATATTAGTCGAATCTGTCAATAAAATTGAACTTTCCGGCCAGATTCTATAGCATTGCAAAGGATATAGCACGCCAATAGTATCTTC
>NW_017056498.1:0-234 GCF_001483705.2 Eufriesea mexicana | reverse complement strand
GTTTGGTTAGGATTGCTTTCACTTTCGTGGTATAGACTGTCGTTCAGCGGATCTCTGCGCTCTTCTGCGCTCTTGTATGTTTTGCTTGGACCTGCCGAGGCCAGAAATAGTGTTCTCGACGCGTTTTGTTGAGATAGATAGCGTTTGGTTATGTTACGCTTGGTAAGATTAGGATAGGATACCTTCGACTTTTATGCTGCACAAACGCTATTCGATGCATTTCTGCGCTCTATT
>NW_017056497.1:0-234 GCF_001483705.2 Eufriesea mexicana | reverse complement strand
TAACCTAATCTGGCCTAACCAAGTCCAATCGAACGTAGGCAATCTCGACCTAACGCGCCTAGCACACAACTGCTGCCCTCCAAACAGACAGGCAGGGCATATTAGAGGAGAGTACAGCGCAGAGGTCCATAGAACGGCTGCGTATAGCACGAAAGTGGAAGGCATCCTAATATAATCCAAAAAAAACGTAATCTCACCAAACGTAACGTAACAAAACCTAACACGCCGCCTCCA
>NW_017056496.1:0-234 GCF_001483705.2 Eufriesea mexicana | reverse complement strand
AGTACTGTGTTGTCAATTGTTAATAGCTCAAGGATTGGTGGTCCCTCATTCTGTCATTCTAGACATGTTTGAGAATTTATATCATCATTGAACAGGTTAATCCAATGAATAGATTGCTATATTTGTGGATGTAATGAATACAGTCCTGTTGATGGGAAATATCTCAAGCCATGGCCGCAGTATACGTTGACCATTCTAGAATAGCTTTGAAATTTACGTCATCAGTGGACAAAC
>NW_017056495.1:0-234 GCF_001483705.2 Eufriesea mexicana | reverse complement strand
TGCAACGATCTGAAGTTGGCACTAGATGGAATGCGAATGTGGTATGGTATAATGTGACGAATCACTCTCTCTGACACTGTTGCGAAGATAGAGTCCACGAATCTTTGAAAGTAGTTGATAATGTTATATTTACCAACGTTGAATCCTGAGAAGAGGATTTTTGGGTAGTGAGTAGAGATCTGAAGCTGGCACTGAATGGAATGCGGATGTGATACAGTATAATGTGACAGGTCT
>NW_017056494.1:0-234 GCF_001483705.2 Eufriesea mexicana | reverse complement strand
CTAATATCGTGTGTAGCTAACTTTCTTGCATAAATAAGGAGGAAGGATTGTATTGGCGCGCCAAAGCAATTGCAATGCTATAGAGTCTGGCTGGAAAATTCATTTTCATTTACATTTTCGACTAATACCGTGTGGAGCTAACTCTCTTTCATATATTAGATGGATAGATCGTGTTGGCGTACTATAGCCATTGCAATGCTACAGAATCTGGCTGGAAAATTCAATTTTATTTAC
>NW_017056493.1:0-234 GCF_001483705.2 Eufriesea mexicana | reverse complement strand
TGGCACACTGAAAGATTGAAATATAAAATTGCAGGATTCCGATGTCATTTCTAAGAATTCCATGGATAATACTCTTGCAGCCTTGACTAGAAATTTAAGGCCCATTTCGCGATCTCGTAACAGGAATACTTAACATGACAGGAGGTCTATTACAGAGACTGTGGGAGTGCCAGCTTTAGGTATATGAAAGCTTAGAGTGTGCTGTACACTTGACTATGGTTCTTCGCGAGCTTT
>NW_017056492.1:0-234 GCF_001483705.2 Eufriesea mexicana | reverse complement strand
TCCACCGGATAACATTGTATAGCACGAAAGTCGAAGCTATCCTAATCAAACCGAACCGAACCTCACCAAACCGAACTCAATATAACTCAAACAAACGTGCCACGGCCTCCAATGCTGGCTTCCACGGGGACGATCTGAGTATAGTAAAGCAATGTGGAGCGCAGGTATCCGCCGAGTATTTGTTTACAGCGCAAAAGTCAAGGAAATCCTAACCAAACTAACTAATCAATCATA
>NW_017056491.1:0-234 GCF_001483705.2 Eufriesea mexicana | reverse complement strand
TATCCGTTTTAATTAATTATCAATATGAAACAGCGTTTCTCATTTATCTCAAGCAATACTTATCTTTCTATATGCATGGGATAGCAATATCCAACGAATACAGGTTATTGTGATAAATGAGTATGCGTGTAATAATTGAGGTGTTGTGTAAATTGCGTATGTCGTGTAATTTATGAAAGAAGAAAGAACAAAAACGGGAGTGATTTGGCATAGGTCAGTTGCAATTGAGTTTTA
>NW_017056490.1:0-234 GCF_001483705.2 Eufriesea mexicana | reverse complement strand
GCCTCACCAAACGTAGCCTAACCGAAAGCTGCCTAACACAACCTAACGTGCCGGGACCACTATCTCTGTCCTCCCCAAGCCCAAGCAGAGAACATTAGAGCACAGTAGGGCACAGAAATCCACCGCATAGCGGTGTGTGGCACAAAAGTCAGTGCCATCCCATGCAAACTAAACCTAACCTAACCTAACCACACGTAACATGAGCCAACCGAATGTGTGCCAGGACCACCCTTG
>NW_017056489.1:0-234 GCF_001483705.2 Eufriesea mexicana | reverse complement strand
GAATTGACCTATTCTCTGGCAAGTAGATGGCTGTACTTGCCATTGGATTAAAGGCGTTAGGTGTTCTATTCACCAAGCTATAACAGATTATAGATTTTGAATAGGCATATTGTATGGCAAGTAGATGGCTGTACTTGCCATTAGAATGAAGGCGTTAGACGATCTATTCATTAAGATATTACAGGATATAGGTTCTGACTAGACCTATTCTCTGGAAACTGGGTGGCTGTACTT
>NW_017056488.1:0-234 GCF_001483705.2 Eufriesea mexicana | reverse complement strand
TAGGTTAGGTTAGGTCAGGTTTGCTGACAATATCTGTGGCTTTTGTGATATTCACTGAAATGAGGTGGATTTCTGTCTACTACTATGCTGTAGCACATTCAGCTTGTATCTGTGGGGGCCAACAAGCGTGGTCTCACCCTGAAAGTTTGACTTGTGCTACGTTTGGATGTATCATAGTAGGTGATGTTAGCATATGATGGCTTTGACATCTGTTCTATACACCGCCATCCGCGG
>NW_017056487.1:0-234 GCF_001483705.2 Eufriesea mexicana | reverse complement strand
TTCACATATTTTCGCTTTCGAGATACAAAGCACATAGATTCCTCAAATTTCTTCCTTTTTCCTCGATCACTACGTAAACCCTACATTTTCAACGCAATCACAACACTCACAAGGAGAGTGCAAGTCCTTTGGGTCATTGATTTAGTTGAAATTTTGCAAGTTTGTGGATTAAGTCATCCAGTTCAACAAAATGTACCACTATAAGGGCAACTAGTCAATAGCTTTCGAGATATT
>NW_017056486.1:0-234 GCF_001483705.2 Eufriesea mexicana | reverse complement strand
ATTCGGCAGATACCTGCGCTCCGTGTTGCTGTACTAGCATACTCTAGTCGCTGGGGAGGCCAGTAATGGTGGTCGTGGCACGTTTGGTTGAGGTCGGTTACTGTTTGTTAGGTGACGATAGGTTAGGTTTGGTCCGCGTGGCTTCGACTTTTGTGCTCCACAATGCTATTGGGTGGATTTTTGCGCCCTAAATTGCTCTACCATGCTCTGCTCCGCTCTCGGGATGCCAGCAAT
>NW_017056485.1:0-234 GCF_001483705.2 Eufriesea mexicana | reverse complement strand
ATCATGACTGCATAGAAAAGCACAAGGAATTCAGTGTATTGTAGCCGGCTTTACTGATGATCAATCATTCTTGAACTGCTATGGAATTTAAATGATCAGAGAATAGACTAGTACATTTGCTACGGTACAGTGGGGATGGCTATACCCAGTACGGTATTGCTAATTGTCAGTTTCTCTCGCGATAATTGATCTATCCGGTGGTTCTTCTAGGAATATTATAGTATGCAGATGATC
>NW_017056484.1:0-234 GCF_001483705.2 Eufriesea mexicana | reverse complement strand
CATACATACATCCATACATCCATCAATCCATTCATCCATACATTCATACATACATACATCCACTAATCCATCCACCATACCTCTATCCATCCATACATCCATCAATCCATACACCCGTACATATATATATCCAGACATACATACATCCATACATCCATCCATACATACATTCATCCGTGCGTTCATAAATCCATACATCCGTACATCCGTACATTCGTACATCCATACGTCCAT
>NW_017056483.1:0-234 GCF_001483705.2 Eufriesea mexicana | reverse complement strand
TGTGAAAAATCGTGAAAGTAAGTTAATTTTTATAAAAATTAGTTCTATACCAATTTTGTTTCACTTAAAACGCGATAAAATTTCTATGCAACATGGGTTTATTTTATTACCTGAAATCTTGTGCCGCAAAGGGTTGACACCTCGCATGCTCGTTGCTCTTTAAATTTACTTGGTTCCTGTGACGAAAAATGTCCAAATAACACGGTCCTCCACTCTTCCTGCATTGGCTCTTAA
>NW_017056482.1:0-234 GCF_001483705.2 Eufriesea mexicana | reverse complement strand
TGCTATGCACTGCAATGCGGAGGATTCCTGCGGTCTACTGTGCTCTACCGTATCCCGCTCGGGTCTGGGGATACTTGCATCAGTGTTCGCGGCACGTTATGTTCTGTTATGCTATGTTTGGTTAGGTTAGGTTAGGCCAGGTTGTGTAAGGATATCCTCGAATTCTGTAACATACACTTCTATTCGGTGGATTTCTGCGCTCTACATTGCCCTACTGTACTCTGCTCTACTGTG
>NW_017056481.1:0-234 GCF_001483705.2 Eufriesea mexicana | reverse complement strand
AATGTCAATAAAATTGAAGTTAACGGTCAGATACTATTGCAATTGAATTGCTATAGCAAACCATTAGTATCGTTCCTCCGTATTTACGCAGAAAGGTTTGCTCACAAGGATATTAGTCGAAAATAACAATAAAATTGATCATTACTGTCAGATTATATTGCAATGCAATGGCTATGGCAATCCAATGGTATCCTTTCTCCATATTTACACAGAAAAGTATGCTCACTGCGATAG
>NW_017056480.1:0-234 GCF_001483705.2 Eufriesea mexicana | reverse complement strand
TTGCGTAATATTCTTATTATTTTGTAATAAATATATACTAGCATAAGAAAGCGTAAAAAATAAGTTATTTTATTAAGAAATTTTTTTACAAATTTTTCATACACGAAAAATGAACACAAAATTAAAAATAGATTAAAAAACTACCAACTATGGGACGAGAATCGACCCACGGTCCATTACCACAGGAATTTTCATCTATGACTGTTAGGCCACGACTGCACTTGTAAAATGATG
>NW_017056479.1:0-234 GCF_001483705.2 Eufriesea mexicana | reverse complement strand
TACATCCGTACGTTCGCCCTGCCATACAGGCATCCATACATCCATCCATTCATCCACCCATTCTAAATCCATCTAACCATACATCCATCCATCCATACATGCATACATATTTACATCCGTACGTACATACATCCGTAGATCCGTCCATCAATACCTCAATCCATCCACACGTCCACCCATCCATACAGCCATCCATCTATACATACATCCATACATACATCCATACTTCCATAC
>NW_017056478.1:0-234 GCF_001483705.2 Eufriesea mexicana | reverse complement strand
GCGCTCTACACTGCTACTCCGCCGATTTCTGGGCTCTGCTGTGACCTACTACGTCTGCTTGGCTCTGGGGATGCCAGTAAGAGTGGTCTCGGCTCGTTAGGTTGAGTTGTGTTACGTTTCGTTACGTAAAGCTTGCTTAGGTTAGGATAGGATAGCTTTGAGTTTCGTGGCATAAACTTTCATTAGGTGGAATTGTGCGCCATGCTGTGCTTTACTATACCATGCTCGAATGTA
>NW_017056477.1:0-234 GCF_001483705.2 Eufriesea mexicana | reverse complement strand
TAACGGTTGATAACTTAACCTAACGTGACCTAATCTAACATAACCGAACGTAGCATAACTCAGAGTGACGAGCCGCGATCACTGCTCCTGACCACCCTAGAGGAAAGCAGAATGCAGCAGAGCGCAGAAGATCGCAGGAACGCAGGGAAAGCAGTGCAAAGCATAAAAGTGAATGTAGCCTATTCCAACCTAGCCAAACGTAGCATACGAAGACATAACATAACTCACACAAAC
>NW_017056476.1:0-234 GCF_001483705.2 Eufriesea mexicana | reverse complement strand
CTGTACAGCACAAGAGTTAGAGATATCTTGACCAAACTTAGCCTAAACTGACCTAACCACACGAAACTTGGCACAAGATGACGAACGAGACCATTATTGCAGGACTTCCAAGTGGCAAGCTGAAAGTATTCAAGCACTGTAGGGAGCAGAAATCCACCCAATAGCAGACTGCAGCACTATAGAGACAGCCATCCCCCCTAACCTAACCAATCGTAACATAACCAAAAGAAACCT
>NW_017056475.1:0-234 GCF_001483705.2 Eufriesea mexicana | reverse complement strand
GTTTGTAATGTACAGTATAAAATATACGGAGGCTCGAAGCCTTCTATGATGCGTGGTCCAGACTGTGGACTTTTAAAAAGTTTATTCCAAGACAACTCAAAATTTATATACTCAAATTGTATCTACGTAGCAATTTATTAACAAAAACACACTTTTCTGCAAATAAAAGCCAGACAGGATTTCTTTATTAACTCATCTAGCTAAATCATTCCAGTTTCCTAGCTTCCTTACAAA
>NW_017056474.1:0-234 GCF_001483705.2 Eufriesea mexicana | reverse complement strand
GGAAGATTCTATTGGCGTGCTATTGCCATTGCAATGCTATAGAATCTGGATGGAAAATTCAATATTCTTGACATTTTCGGCTAATATCGTGGTGAGACAACTTTCTCCCATAAATACGAAGGAAAGATTCTATAGGCGTGCTACAGGCTTTGAAATGCTGCAGAATCGGGATGGAAACTTCAATTTTATTGACTTTTACGACTAATATCGTGGTGAGCAAACTTCCTTGTATAA
>NW_017056473.1:0-234 GCF_001483705.2 Eufriesea mexicana | reverse complement strand
ATTGTATAGACCTATACTCTGGCGACTAGGTTGCTGTAATTGCCATGGAAATGAAGGCGTTGGCGGACCTATTCTCCGAGCTATAATTGATTATAGATTTTGAATAGGCATATTCTCTGGCAAGTAGATGGCTGTAATTGCCTTTGGATTGAAGGCGTTAGGCGAATTATCCACCAAGCTATAACAGAATATAGATTTTGTATAGACCAATTTTCTGGCAAGTAGATGGCTGTA
>NW_017056472.1:0-234 GCF_001483705.2 Eufriesea mexicana | reverse complement strand
TTGAGATTGGATTGAGGGCGTTGGGCCATGTGTTCACCACGCTATAGCAGGTTATAGACTTTGAATGGACCTATTCTCTGGCACGTAGATGGCTGTGCTTGCCATTGTATTGTAGGCGTTAGGTGATCTATTCACCATGATATAACAGGTTATAGATTTTGAATAGAACTGTTCTCTGGCAAGTAGATGGCTGTACTTGCCAATGGATTGAAGACGTTAGGCGATCTAATCACC
>NW_017056471.1:0-234 GCF_001483705.2 Eufriesea mexicana | reverse complement strand
AGAGCTAGCTTCCATGCATAATTATGGTGGAAATATACTTTTGGCGTACTATAGCCATTGCAAAATTGTAGAATCTGGCTGGAAAATTCAATTTTATTGACATTTTCGACTAATATCGCAGTGAGCGAACTTTCTTCCATAAATCAGGAGGACAGATTCTGTTGGTATGCGATAGGCATTGCAATGCTACAGAATCTTGCTCGAAAATTCAATTTTATTGACATTTTCGACTAA
>NW_017056470.1:0-234 GCF_001483705.2 Eufriesea mexicana | reverse complement strand
CGATAGTTTGACTTACGCTACGTTTGGCTATGTAGCGTTTGGTTAGGGTAGCGGGGGTAGCTTTGACTTTTTTTGCTATACACTGCCGTTCGGCGCATTTCTGCGATTTACTGTGCTCTAATATTTTCAACTTGGCTCTGGGAGAGCCAGCTGCAATGGTATCGGGACGTTACGTTTTGTTAGGCTACGTTTGGTTAAGTTAGGTTAGGACAGGTTTGGTCAGGATGTCTTTGA
>NW_017056469.1:0-234 GCF_001483705.2 Eufriesea mexicana | reverse complement strand
GGTATTCCGCTAGTAATATGTGTATAGTACAGCACGTTTGCTGCTAATTAGTAATTGGTAATTTCAAATACTCGTGTGTTCATCAGAAGAATCTGAGGTTAATACGCTTTTGGATAACTACTATGCGTGGCTAAAAAGAAGTCATCTCGTTCGGTTGCGGTGCAAGAGAGATATTCCGCTAGTAATATGCGTATAGTACAGCACGTTTGCTGCTAATTAGTAATTGGTAATTGC
>NW_017056468.1:0-234 GCF_001483705.2 Eufriesea mexicana | reverse complement strand
TTAAATATACGTTTCACATATACTTAAACGCGGACAGGGAACCAACTGTCACCTTCCTGCTTTGCTTCAACCTTACACCGCGAGAATTTCCAATTTAACAAAGCCTCTCGTCGTAGATACCACCCAAACCACTCAATACTACTCTCTCGGTGTTCTCCTCTATAAAAGATGGTCTCTCCACATCTTCCCAAAAACTTTTTCGAAAAATATCTCATCTATTCCTCTCACAGGTGC
>NW_017056467.1:0-234 GCF_001483705.2 Eufriesea mexicana | reverse complement strand
TCGTTCAATTTCTATAATTGGAAGTGGTTCAAGCGCTCCGGTCACCAATAACCACCGTGTGGTGGCTTGGTAACGGTTGACAGTCAATTCACTGTCAATTTTCATTCAATTTTTACAATTGTAAGTAGTTCAAGCGCTCCGGTCACCAATAACCACAGTGGCGTCACGGGTGACCACCGTGTGGTGCCTTGGTAACGGTTGACAATCAATTGACTGTCAATTTTTACAATTGGA
>NW_017056466.1:0-234 GCF_001483705.2 Eufriesea mexicana | reverse complement strand
ATTCAATTTTACTGACATTTTCCACTAATATCGTGGTGAGCTATCTTTCTTACATAAGTAAGATGGAATGATCCTTTTGGCATGCTATAGCCATTGCGATGATATTGAATGTGGTTGGAAAATGCAATTCTAATGACATTTTTGACTAATATCGTGGTGAGCTAAGTTTCCTGCATAAATAAGAATGGAAGATTCAATTGGCGCGTTATAGCCAATGCAATGCTGTAGAATCTG
>NW_017056465.1:0-234 GCF_001483705.2 Eufriesea mexicana | reverse complement strand
TGAGCCAACTCACTTGCATAAATAAGGCGGAAAGATTCCATTGGCGTGCTACAGCCATTGCATAGCTGTAGAGTCTGGCTGGAAAATTCAGTTTTACTGACATTTTCTACTAATGTGATGAACTAACTTTCTTTCATAAATAAGGAGGAAAGATTCTATTTGCGTGCTATTGCCATTGCGGTGCTATAGAATCTTCCTGGAAAATCCAATTTCACTGATGTTTTCGGCTAATAT
>NW_017056464.1:0-234 GCF_001483705.2 Eufriesea mexicana | reverse complement strand
CCAGCCGTATTCTATAGCTTTGCAATGCCCATAGCACGCCAATAGATTCTTTCCTCCTTATATTTGCAAGGAAGATAGATCACCACTACATTAGTCGAAAATGTCAATAAAATTGTATTTTCCAGGAAGATTCTATAGCGTTGCAATGTTAATAGCACGCCAATAGCACCATTCCTCCTTATTTATGCAAGAAAGGTAGCCCACCACGATATTAGTCGAAAATGTCAATAAAAT
>NW_017056463.1:0-234 GCF_001483705.2 Eufriesea mexicana | reverse complement strand
CCATCCATTCATCCGTCCACCCAACAATCCTCCCATCCATCCGTCCGTCCATCCAATCATCCGTCCAGCCACGCATCCGTCCATCCGTCCATCTAACTATTCACTCATCCATCCATCCTTTTATCCAAACATGCATCCATCCATCCATACATACATCCATACATACATCCTCACATACATGCATGCATCCATGAATTCCTCCACCCATTCATCCATACATACATCCACAGATAC
>NW_017056462.1:0-234 GCF_001483705.2 Eufriesea mexicana | reverse complement strand
TGACATTTTCGACTAATATCGTGGTGAGCTAACTTCATTGCATTAATAAGGAGGAAATATTCTTTTGGGGTGCGATAGGCATTGCTATGCTTCAGAATGTGGTTGAAGAACTCAATTTTATTGACATTTTCGTCTAATATTGTGGTGAGAGATCTTTCTTGCATAAATATTGATGAAAGATTCTATTGCCGTGCTATAGCCTTTGCAATGCTATAGAATCAGCCTGGAAACTTC
>NW_017056461.1:0-234 GCF_001483705.2 Eufriesea mexicana | reverse complement strand
TAATCTCATAGAAATTGACCTTCTCAGAAATTTTCCCTCTGAGAACCACTGTGTCTCTTGGTCGTCCACGCTGTCAATTATACGACGTGCTTCCAAACTATCCAAAACCTTTGATACAAACGGAACCACCCTTGGAGGGGCACCCTTGGAGAAGCCATCGAGCGATCCATCGGATGCCGAAGCGGCGCTTTTCAGCGCCGATTTCTCGTTTCCCCGTTTTCCCGTTGTTTACAA
>NW_017056460.1:0-234 GCF_001483705.2 Eufriesea mexicana | reverse complement strand
TCTACACTGCTATTCGGTGGATTTCTGCGCTGTAATGTGCACTGATATACGCTGCTCGGCCTTGGGGAGGCCAGCAACAGTTGTCTCGGCTCGTTAGGTTGAGCTGGGCTCTGTTTGGTTGGGCTACGTTAGTCTGGGTTAGGTTTGGTTAGCTTAGACTTTCGTGGTATACACTGTTGTTCGGTGTATTTCTGCGCTCTACTGTGCTCAAGTATGTTCTGCTTAGCTCTGGTG
>NW_017056459.1:0-234 GCF_001483705.2 Eufriesea mexicana | reverse complement strand
TTCTCCATTTTGTAACTATACAGGGTGATTCACGCAACTGTATCAAGCAATATTTTTGTTTCGATTGGAGATAGAAAAGAACATTAGTAGAAGGTTAGTAGAAGAATTTAACGAGATATTTTGAAAAATTTTCTTCATTGAAGTAGATGGTCGCATGATCCAGGGCCGTACCAGGCCCTGTCCCAAATAATCCACTAGCTGAATAATTCCGGAAGACGGGTCGAAAATATTACA
>NW_017056458.1:0-234 GCF_001483705.2 Eufriesea mexicana | reverse complement strand
ATTGCAATGGCAATAGCACGCCAATAGTATTCTTCCTGCTTGTTTTTGCATGAAAGCTAGCTCGCCACGATATTAGTCGAAAGTGTCAATAAAACTGAATCTTCCAGCCAGATTCTGAAGTATTGCAATGGCTATAGCACACCAATGGTATGTTCACTCCATAATTATGCTAGGAAGTAAGCTCGCCACGATATTAGTCGAAAATGTCAATAAAATTATGTTTTTCTGCCAGAT
>NW_017056457.1:0-234 GCF_001483705.2 Eufriesea mexicana | reverse complement strand
CCAATGGAGCAATGCAGCAGTCGGATTAAGCTGTTCAGTGATGATGTAAGTCCTATTGCAATTTTTGAATGACAAAGGTCTGGCCCACTATCGCTCGAGGAAATAGAAGGTTACGAAACGGTACTCAGTTCAGCCATCATCAGAGTTACTTAACCACTGGACTAATATTTCCATTGCTAACTTATATTTAACAGCAATTCTAGAATAATCATTGTATAGTACGGTTATGTCTAG
>NW_017056456.1:0-234 GCF_001483705.2 Eufriesea mexicana | reverse complement strand
CTAACGTAACGCAAGCAAACGTAGCCTAACTCTTCCTAACGTTCAGAGACCTCTATTGCTGCCATTCTCAGAGCCAAGCAGAACAGGTTAGAAGAGACTGGAGCGCAGATGTCCACAAAATCGCTGTGCATAGCCCAATAGTCGAAGCATCAAAATCCTAACATAGCCAAGCGTAACATAGCCGAACGCAGCTTAACTCAATCTAACGCGACGAGACCACTGCTGCTTGCCTTT
>NW_017056455.1:0-234 GCF_001483705.2 Eufriesea mexicana | reverse complement strand
CATGGCCAGCAACAGTGTTCTTGCCTCTTTGTGATGAGTCAGTTACGCTCTGTTAGGACGGGTTAGGCTAAGTTTGGCCGGGATAGCTTCAACTTTTGTGTTGTGTACTGCCATTCGGTTGATTTGAGCGCCCTACTGTACTCTAGAACATCCAGCTTGGCTCTGGGGAGCGCAACAATAGCGGTCTCGGCGTGCCAGTTTAAGTCAGGATACGTTTGCTCTTGCTCTGTTCGT
>NW_017056454.1:0-234 GCF_001483705.2 Eufriesea mexicana | reverse complement strand
CGCGGAGGGCAAAATCAGCGGTGTCGGCACGTTAGTTTGAGTAAGGCTATGTATGGTTATGTCTTGTTGGTTTGAGTCAGGCTTGGGTAGCTTTGTCTTTTCTGATGCACACAGCGACTAATTGGAGTTCTGCGTTCTACTCTCCACTATCGCGTTCCGCTTATCTCTACAGAGGCCAGCAATAGTAGTCGCGGCAGGTAAGGTTGAATTGGGTTACGTTTGGTTACGCTACGG
>NW_017056453.1:0-234 GCF_001483705.2 Eufriesea mexicana | reverse complement strand
TGGCCAATCCAGCGCCAAGCATATCGCACCAGAGCACATTAGAGCGCAAATATCCACAGAATATCGGTATATATCACAAAGGGCAAAGTCGCCTATCCCAATCAATCCAAACGTATCACAAGCAAGCGTAGCATGACACAACCCAACGTGCTGAGCAAACTACTGCTGGCCTCCCCGGATCCAAGCAGAATGCAGTAGACCAAAGGCCACAGAAACTCAAGGAACAGCAGTGTA
>NW_017056452.1:0-234 GCF_001483705.2 Eufriesea mexicana | reverse complement strand
GAGCTGCGGTCGCTGAGCCTTATGTTGAGATATGCCTCGATTGGTTAGGTTAGGTTAGATCAGGTTATGCTATGGTATCTACGGCTTTTGTGCTGTTCGCTGCTATGCGTTGGGCTCCTGAGCTCTACCATGCTATAGTACATTCTACTTGTCTCTGTGGAGGCCTGCACAAGTGGTTCCGTCATGTTAGGCTGGTTTATGTTACGTTTGGATACGTTACGTTTGGCTTGGTTA
>NW_017056451.1:0-234 GCF_001483705.2 Eufriesea mexicana | reverse complement strand
ATCCATACATCCATACATCCATACATATACACATCCGTACATCCATTCACCCGTACATCCATACATTCATACATGCATACGTTCATAATCCATACATCCATTCATTCATACATCCATACATATGTACACACGTACATGCATTCACCCGTACATCCATACATTCGTGCATCCATACATACATGCATGCATACATCCATAATCCAAACATCCATACATCCATACACATATCCATCC
>NW_017056450.1:0-234 GCF_001483705.2 Eufriesea mexicana | reverse complement strand
CCAGGCCAGATAAGGTCACGGCAGGTCAGGTCAGTTCAGTTAAGGGCAGGTCCGGACATACCATGTCGGGTCAGGTTAGGTCAGGTATGGTCTGGTGAAGTCAGGTCAGGTCAGGTCAGGTGAGATCAGGTTCGGTCGGGTCATGCCATGATAGGTCAGGTCACATCACGACAGGCCATGTCATGCCAGGTAAGGTCAGGTCAAGTCAGGTGAGGTCAGGACAGGTCAGGTTAG
>NW_017056449.1:0-234 GCF_001483705.2 Eufriesea mexicana | reverse complement strand
GTGCTATTCCCTGCAATGCGGTCGGCTTCTTTGCACTACTGTGCTCAGGTACATTCTGCTTGAATCTGTGGAGGCCAGCAATTGTGGTCTCCGCATGTTAGGTTTAGCTAGGTTACGTTTGAATATGTTACGACTGACTAGGTCAGGAAGGTCTACTTTGACTTTTGTGCATTACGCCACTACTCGGTGGATTCCGGTGATCTATTGAGCTCTACTACGTTCCGCTTCGCTCTG
>NW_017056448.1:0-234 GCF_001483705.2 Eufriesea mexicana | reverse complement strand
GACTTAGGCTACGTTCGGTTACGTTAGGTTACGTTAGTTTGGGTAGGGTTAGGATTGCTTTGATGTTCGTGGCATAGACTGCAGTTCAGTGGACTTCGGCGCGCTACTGTGCTCTAGCACGTTCTGCTTAGCTCTGAGAAGGCCAGAAACAGTGGCGTCGGCACGTAAAGCTGTGGTGGATAACGTTTGGATGTATTACGTTTGGTTTGGTATGGATTGGGTATCTTTTACCAT
>NW_017056447.1:0-234 GCF_001483705.2 Eufriesea mexicana | reverse complement strand
ATATCCTGCCATTCACACGTACATCCATCCAGACATCCATTCATCCACACAACCATACATCCATAAATCCATACATCGGTACATAAATACATCCATACATTCATACATACGTACATCCGTGCATACATACCTCAACCAATCCATACATACATCCATCCATCCATACATCCTTACAACCATACATACATCCATTCATACATCCAGCCATCCATACATCCCGACATATATAGATCC
>NW_017056446.1:0-234 GCF_001483705.2 Eufriesea mexicana | reverse complement strand
ATATCTTGTTGATTAATGTTTTCTCCACAAATAAGGTGGTATATTTCATTAGTTTGCTGTAGAATTTGCATTGCAATAGAATCTGCCTGAAAAGTTCAATACTATTGACATTTTGGACAAATATTGATGTGAGCAGTCTTTTCTGCGTAAACAACGAGGTAAGGTTCTACAGGCTTGCTATAGCCACAGCATTGCAATAGAATCTGACTGTAAAGCTCTATTTCAATAACAATT
>NW_017056445.1:0-234 GCF_001483705.2 Eufriesea mexicana | reverse complement strand
TCTACAGCTTGGTGAATAGATCGCCTAACGCCTTCAATCAAATGGCAGGTACAGCAATCTACTCGCCAGAGAATGAGCCTATTCAAAATGAAAGATCTGTTATAGCTTGGTGAATAGGTCGCCTAACGCCATCAACCAATGGCAAGAACAGCCATCTACTTGCCAGAGAAAAGGTATATTCAAAATTTATAACCTGTTATAGCTTGGTGAATAGATCGCCTAACGCCTTCAATC
>NW_017056444.1:0-234 GCF_001483705.2 Eufriesea mexicana | reverse complement strand
GAGTAGAGTAGAGCGCAGAAATCCATAGAACCGCAGTGTAAAGCAGTAAAGTCGAAGCTATCCGTCCCTGAACAGAGCTAACATAACCTAACCAAACGTAACTTAACTCAGACTAACGTGCTGAGAACGCTATTGCTGGCCTCACCAGAGCCTTGCAGAACGTACCAGAATGGAGTAGAGAGCGGAAATGCATAGAATCGCAGTTTATAACAGAAAAGTCAGAGCTATCCAGAC
>NW_017056443.1:0-234 GCF_001483705.2 Eufriesea mexicana | reverse complement strand
AGATTCTACAGCATTGCGATGGCTATAGCACGTCAAGAGGACCTTTCCTCCTTACTTACCCAACGAAGTTAGCTCACCAAAATATTAGCCGAAAACGTCAACAAAATTGTATTTTCCAGCCACAATCTACATCATTGCAATGCCTATAGCACGCCAACTGAATCTTTCCTGCTTATTTATGCAAGCAAGTTAACTCACCACAATATTTGTCGAAAATGTCAATAAAATTGAACT
>NW_017056442.1:0-234 GCF_001483705.2 Eufriesea mexicana | reverse complement strand
AGCAGCGGCACCGGCGCCCGAGTTCGGTATGGAGGCTGCCTTCGCGGCACTCAGTCTCCGAATGGACGAAAAGATCGAGGAGCTCGTGCGTACGCTCCCCGTGGCGGCCGCGTGGGATGCGCAAGCCCGAGCGCCGGAGCAAGCGATCTCCAACGCCGGCCTGCGCGCGCCGCCTGTACTGGTGGCCTCGGCGGACTCTGTCGCGGGCGCTTCCCGTGGCGGGCCTGCTGACGC
>NW_017056441.1:0-234 GCF_001483705.2 Eufriesea mexicana | reverse complement strand
GACTTTTGTGCTACACACTGCTATTGCTTGGATTTCTGCGCTACTCTGTACGCTACCACACTCCGCTTGTCTCCGAGGACGACAGGAATGGTGATTTCGTCAGGTTAGGTTGAGCTATGTTAAGTTTGGTTTGGTTTCGTTTGGTCAGGTTTTGTTAGTATAGATTTGACTTTTGTGATATACACTGCTGTTCAGTAGATTTCAGCGTTCTACATTGCTCTGCTATACTCTGCT
>NW_017056440.1:0-234 GCF_001483705.2 Eufriesea mexicana | reverse complement strand
GCAGATCCATTGACCCTCGAGATATTAACAATTTACGCCAGAGTGCTGAGATACCCTACTAAAACTGTTATGTAGACGTTGGGGTACTTAGTGCACTGATAATGTTAATTCGAGTGTTTTCAGTATGACATATGCATTGTCCGATTATGGTTAGTGATATATACAATTGACAGTACGGCACTTGGTACAACTTCCAGCAGATCACTGTTGCAGATGTATCGACCTGTTCACTGA
>NW_017056439.1:0-234 GCF_001483705.2 Eufriesea mexicana | reverse complement strand
TGAACCGTGGGACTTAGGAAATCCTCCTACCTCATCATGTTTTCGCAACCGCACCCGCGTTTCCGGGAAAGCTCTCCAAGGGTGCATGGAATAGTGGGTGCAATTAGTATAATTGCAACAAGGCATTAACCAATCAGGTCCTCCCGGATGTTAATACATTGCGTGGGGTCCCTTCTACGGGGGTTGTGAATGATTTTGTGGTTCCGTTCCTATGAGTGCTGCCTGGTTGGTATC
>NW_017056438.1:0-234 GCF_001483705.2 Eufriesea mexicana | reverse complement strand
TATATTTCACCCTCATTTGTGCAAGAAACATGGTTCACCAAGATATCAGTCGAAAATGTCAATGAAAATGTATTTTCCAAGCAGATTCTATGGCAGTGCAATGGCTATAGCATGCGAAAAGTATCTTTTCTCATTATTTAGGCGGGAAAGTTAGCCCACCACGATATCAGTCGAAAATGTCCATAAAATTGAATTTTCCAGCAAGTTTCAATAGCATTGCAATGGCTATAGCAC
>NW_017056437.1:0-234 GCF_001483705.2 Eufriesea mexicana | reverse complement strand
AATAAAATTGAATTTCCCATCCTGATTCTATAGCATTGCAATGGCTATAGCACGCCCATAGAACCTTTCCTCCTTATTTACCCAACAAAAGTAGCACACCACGATATTAGTCGAAAATTCCTATAAAATTGAATTTTCCAGGCAGTTTCTATAGCATTGCAATGGCTATGCCACGCCAATGGGATCTTTCCTCCTCATTTATGCAAGAAAATTGGTTCACCACTATAAAAGTCG
>NW_017056436.1:0-234 GCF_001483705.2 Eufriesea mexicana | reverse complement strand
CCCACATATTCATACAACCATGCCTCCGTACGTCCATGTATTCTTACATACATACATACATGCGTACATACATGCGTACATCCGTAACGCAAATACGGCCATACATTCATACATCCATACATCCACCCATCCATACACTCATCAATCCATTCATCCATACATCCACAAATTAATCCATCCATGCACTCATCCATCCATACGAACATCCATACATACGTTCACACATACATCCAT
>NW_017056435.1:0-234 GCF_001483705.2 Eufriesea mexicana | reverse complement strand
CATCCATACACCAATACATCCGTACATCCGACCATCCATAGCTCAAACCATCTATACATCCATTCATCCATACACCCATTCATCCATACATACATCCATTAATACATCCACCTTGACATACATCCATCCAGTCATATATCCACCCATCCATACATCCATCGAACCATTCATACGTCAATCCATACAAGCACCCATCCATACATCCATCGATACATACATCCAGACAACAATCCA
>NW_017056434.1:0-234 GCF_001483705.2 Eufriesea mexicana | reverse complement strand
GTTCAGACAATCAGCATTCATCGACGCATAAAAATAATATAATAAATAATTAATTAATTAAATTATCACTGTAATACAGTATACATATACACATATAGTTATCATATAGTTACAGTTAGCTATCACATAGTTATAGTATATATAGTTATCACACGCAATATAGTATATTTCGCCTATTGTCATAAAAATTGTTCAGACAATCAGCATTCATCGACACATAAAAATAATATAATA
>NW_017056433.1:0-234 GCF_001483705.2 Eufriesea mexicana | reverse complement strand
AACCTCAATCCACCCATAGATCCATCCATCCATACGGCCATCAATCCATACATTCATCCATCCTTACATCCATCCATACATACATCCATACATACATACATCCATACGTCCGTACATCCATAACGCAAATACGGCTATACGTTCATACATCCATACGTACAAACGTCCATTCATTAATACATCCATCCATCCATACAGCTACCCAGCCATACATCCATCCATCCATACATCAAT
>NW_017056432.1:0-234 GCF_001483705.2 Eufriesea mexicana | reverse complement strand
GGTTAGGATACGCTAGTTTCGATTAGGTTCGCATAGCTATGACTTTCGTGATATACCACGCTGCTCTGCGGAATTCTGCGCTCTACTGTGATCTGGTATATCCTGCTTGGCACTGGGAAGACCAGCAATAATGCTCTCGTTATGTTTAGCTCGTCTACGTTCCCTTAGGTCAGGTTCGATCCGGAAAGGTTAGGATTTCTTTGACGTCCGTGCTACTCCCTGCTCTTCGGTGGA
>NW_017056431.1:0-234 GCF_001483705.2 Eufriesea mexicana | reverse complement strand
GTAGCAGTGAATATCTCAAAAGACAAAGTTTCCTATCCCAACGTAGCCAAACGTCACATAACCGAACGTAACATAGCTTAACCTAACATGACGAAACCTCTCCAGCTGGCAACCACGAAGGCGAGCAAAATGTACTAGAGCACAGTAGTATGCAGAAAGCCACCGCATTGTAGGGAATAACACGAAAGTCGCAGATATCCTAACCAAACCTCACGTAACCTGTCCTAACCAAAC
>NW_017056430.1:0-234 GCF_001483705.2 Eufriesea mexicana | reverse complement strand
GTACACTCCTATTCGGAGTATTTCTGTGCTCTGCGATGCTCTACAATACTCTGCTCGAATCTCGGGAGTCCAGCAGTTCTGGTCGCCGCACGTTGGGTTGAGATAGGTTACTTTTTGTTAGGTTGGATTACGAAATGTTTGGTTAGGATGGCTCTGACTTTTGCGTTATCCACGAATGTTCGGCGGATTTCTGCGCTCAGCTGCACTCTAATATTATCTGCGTTGCTATGGGGG
>NW_017056429.1:0-234 GCF_001483705.2 Eufriesea mexicana | reverse complement strand
TTATCAAAATTGAACTTTCCAGCCAGATCCTATAGCATTGCGACGGCTATAGCACGCGAATTGTATCCCTCCTCCGTATTTATGAAAGAAAGAGAGCTCACCATGATATTAGTCGCAAATGTCTATAAATTTGTATTTTCCAACCACATTCCGTATCATTGCGACGGCAACAGCACGCCAGTAGAATCTACCCTCATTATTCATGCAATAAAGTTAGCTCACCACGATATTAGT
>NW_017056428.1:0-234 GCF_001483705.2 Eufriesea mexicana | reverse complement strand
AACTGTATTGCATTAATAAGGATGAAATATTCTATTGGCACCCTATGGCCATTACAATGCTATGGATTCTGGCTGGAAAATTCAATTTTACTGACATTTTCGACTAATTTTGTGGTGACCTACCTTTCTTGCATATATAAGGAGGAAAGTTTCTACTGGCGTGGTATAGCCATTGCAATGCTATAGAATCTGGTTGGAAAATTCAATTTTAGTGACATTTTCGACTAATATCGT
>NW_017056427.1:0-234 GCF_001483705.2 Eufriesea mexicana | reverse complement strand
GTATGGATGTATGGCAAGGTGGAAGTATGGATGGATGTATGTATGGATGAATGGTTGTATGAATGTATGGATGTATGGATGGATTGATGTACGAATGCATGGATGTACGGATGAATGGATGTACGGATTTATATACGTATGGACGTATGTATGTATGGATGTATGGATGTGTGGGTGTATGGATGGATGGATGTATTGGTGTATATATGTGTGGATGGCAGGATGTATGGATGG
>NW_017056426.1:0-234 GCF_001483705.2 Eufriesea mexicana | reverse complement strand
CTAATGCGCTCTAATATGCTCTGCTTGGCTCTGGGAGGCTAGCAATGGTAGTCTTGTCGCGTCATGCTGTGTTAGTCTGCGTTCGAATAGGTTAGGTGGGTCCAAGTTCTGTCAGAACATGCTTGACTTTTGTGCCATACTCTGCAATGCGGTGGATTTCTGCGCTATGCTGTGCTCTTGTATCTTCTGCTTTGCTCTTGGGAGGCCAGCAGTAGATGCCTCGGCATGATACGT
>NW_017056425.1:0-234 GCF_001483705.2 Eufriesea mexicana | reverse complement strand
TAACTACATTATTCACGTGTGCGAATTATGAATCGACATAATGTATATTTTCACGTGTCCCTGCCTCGTTCATCATCACCGTTCTCAGTTCGCCAGAATTATCTATTTACTAGAATTAAGCCATGGGAGTAATGGAAAAATATCTGAACGGGATAGTAATCGATTGAAATGGAAAATAAGGAACTATATATGTATTTTATGTAATTCTTATGTCAGTAACTGAAATTATCGACA
>NW_017056424.1:0-234 GCF_001483705.2 Eufriesea mexicana | reverse complement strand
TGGCAAGTAGGTGGATATACTTGCCATTGGATTGAAGGCGTTATGCCATCTATTCACCAAGCTGTAACAGATTATAGATCTGGAATAGTCCTATTCTCTGGCAAGTAGATGGCTGTACTTGCACTTGGATTGAAGGCGTTAGGCGATCTATTCACCATGCTATAACAGATAATAGGTTTTGAATAGACTTATTCCCTGGCAAGTACATGGCTGTACTTGCCATTGGATTGCAGG
>NW_017056423.1:0-234 GCF_001483705.2 Eufriesea mexicana | reverse complement strand
TTAGGATAGGTTAGCATGGACTTTTGTGCATTACACTGCGATTCCACGGATTGCTGCACTCTACCCTCTTCTGATGTGTTGTGCTTAGCTCTTGGGAGGGCAGCAATATAGTTCACGTCACGTTAGGTTACGTTTGGTTACGGTAAGTTTGGTTTGGTTAGGATAGGGCATCTTTGACTTTCGTGCTGTACACTGCTGCTCGGTGGACTTCTGCGCCGTCCTGTGTTCTAGTAT
>NW_017056422.1:0-234 GCF_001483705.2 Eufriesea mexicana | reverse complement strand
GCGCCTTCAAACCGATGGCAAGTACAGCCATCTACTTGCCAGAGAATTGGTCTATACAAAATCCATAATCTGTTATAGCTTTTTGAATAATTCGCCTAACGCCTTCAATCCAATGGCATGTACAGCCATCTTCTTGCCAGAGAACACGTCTATTCAAAATCTATAACCAGCTATAGATTGGTGAATAGATCGCCAAACGCCTTCAGCCCAAAGGCAAGTACAGCCATCTACTTG
>NW_017056421.1:0-234 GCF_001483705.2 Eufriesea mexicana | reverse complement strand
GCCAAACGTAAATTTGCCCAACCTAACGTGCAGCGACCACTATTGCTGGCCTCCCCAGATTCTTGCAGAGTATAATAGAGCACATTAGAGGGCAGAAATCTTCCGAACAGGAGTCTACGCCAAGAAACTCAAAGCTATCCAAACCTAACACAAACATACATATCCCAATCAAACTTAACGTAACTAAACCTAACGTGCCGAGATCACTATTGCTTGTCTCCCCAGAGCCAAGCA
>NW_017056420.1:0-234 GCF_001483705.2 Eufriesea mexicana | reverse complement strand
ACTTTCTTGCATATGTAAGGAGGAAAGATTCTACTGGCGAGCTATAGCCATTGCAGTGCTATATAATATGGCTGGAAAATTCAAATTTATTGACATTTTCGACTTATATCGCAGTGAACTATCTTTCTTGTATGAATATGGACGAACGATTCTATTGGCGAGCTATAGATATTGCAATGCTATAGAATCTGTCTTTAAAATTCAATTTTATTGATATTTTCGACTAATCTCGTG
>NW_017056419.1:0-234 GCF_001483705.2 Eufriesea mexicana | reverse complement strand
CGGAGGGGGCCTGAACGGAAAGTCTACTGTCCATAGGGAAACGTGTTAACCTCTTCAGTGATATTGGCACATGTGCATACGTTTATTTTTCTTTAAATTACTATTATTACAGGTAAAAAGAAAATTATTATAGAATCAGTTGGAAGACTATTCACCATAGAATCCCTCAACGATAGAAAGAAATTCGTCCCTGAAGAGCTTGATATGCAAATTGCGATATCAAACGACACGTCG
>NW_017056418.1:0-234 GCF_001483705.2 Eufriesea mexicana | reverse complement strand
CAATACTTGGTCATGTTAGGCTAGGATAGCTATGACTCTTAAGTTGTACACTGCTATGCGGTGTATTCCTGCGCTCAAGTGTGACCTAATATTCCCTGCTTCGCTCTGGGATTTCAACAAATAGTGGCCGCGTCGCGTTAGGTTGTTTAAGGTTAAGTTTTGTTAGGATATGTTCGTGTGGGTTAGGTTAGGATATCATTGACTTTCGTGCTATTCACTGCTATACCATGGACG
>NW_017056417.1:0-234 GCF_001483705.2 Eufriesea mexicana | reverse complement strand
TTCATCATTAAATATAAATTATTTTTATAAAAATAAAATTGCTTTAAAAATATTAAATATAATTTTTATTAATTTATTTTAAATTATACTTATGATTTTTGTTATAATATAAAAAATATGGAAATTTGAACACAATAATATACAATAATGTTGCATCAAATTTCATATTATATTTAAATATTAATAGATTTTTATGTTTATTTTTAATTGTTGTAAGTTATTTTTAACTACTAT
>NW_017056416.1:0-234 GCF_001483705.2 Eufriesea mexicana | reverse complement strand
TACGACGATTGCACTGTACACTGCTATTCGGTGGATATCTGCTCTCTGCTGTGCTCCAATACGTTCTGCTTGGCTCTGGGAAGGTCGGAGATAGCAGTCTGGACACGTTAGGTTCAGTTAGCAAACGCTTGGCTAGGTTATGTTAGTGTGGGTTGGCACTTCGTAGCTTTGTCTTTCGTGGTATACCCTGCGTTTTGGCGGTCTTCTGTGCTCTACTATGCTCTCAGAGACACT
>NW_017056415.1:0-234 GCF_001483705.2 Eufriesea mexicana | reverse complement strand
ACCACCAAATAGCCATGTATTGCATAAAAGTCAAAGGCATTCTAACCTAACCAGGCAGAACCTCAGCTATCCAAATGTAGAATAACTAAACCTAGCGAACCGATACTTCTATCGCTGACCTCAGCACCAAGCGGAGCATATTAGAGCTCAGTAGATCGCAGAAACCCGCCAAATTGCAGTGTATAGCACAAGAGTCAAAGATATCCTATCCTAACGTATCCGAACGTAACATAA
>NW_017056414.1:0-234 GCF_001483705.2 Eufriesea mexicana | reverse complement strand
TACAGAATGTTGATGGAAAATTCAATTTTACTGACATTTTCGACTAATACCTTTGTGAGCTATTTTCCTTGCATAGGTAAAGAGGAAAGATCTTTTTGAGTGCTCTAGCCATTGCAATGATATAGAATGTGGCTGGAAAAAACAATTTTGTTGACATATTCGACTAATATTGTGGTGAGCTAACTTCCTTGCCTAAGTAAGGAGGAAAGATGCTTTTTGAGTGCTATAGCCATT
>NW_017056413.1:0-234 GCF_001483705.2 Eufriesea mexicana | reverse complement strand
CTGACTGGAAAATTCAATTTTATTGACATTTTCGACTAATACAGTTGTGAGCTAATTTTGTTGGATAAGTAAGGATGAAACGTTCTATTGGCATGGTAAAGCCATTGTTATGCTATGGAGTCTGACTGGAAAATTCAATTTTGTTGACATTTTCGACTAATATCGTCGTGTGGTAATTTCGTTGCATAAATAAGGAGGAAATATTCTATTCGCAAGCTATTGCCACTGAAATGC
>NW_017056412.1:0-234 GCF_001483705.2 Eufriesea mexicana | reverse complement strand
CTGATCAGGAATACTTCATAAGCATATCTCATATTTTCTTCTAGAAAATGAACATTCGAACCACGTTATTACAACAGGTGTTCAAACGTATTACCATTACATTTTATTCTAAATCCCTTCTGATACGTTAGCACTTTTCACACGCACTGGAACGAATTATCTAGGCGAATTGGTGATAAAAAGTTCGATTAGGAGTTACGTTCATTTTGCTTAGGTTCTCCTTTTTTTCTCGTG
>NW_017056411.1:0-234 GCF_001483705.2 Eufriesea mexicana | reverse complement strand
CCCCTCAGTGGGGCCATGGTGGTCATCACTGTCCGACGATACTAATTGTTTAAATTTATATTTATTCTATTCTAACCATTACTTGAACATTTGAACAATATAAATAAATAGAGAATTTTGAACAGAAGACATTAATAATTTCCACCATTAGTTCTTTTTTGGCCATATTGATTAATAATTCATCATTACATCCTAAGAATAATGAAAATTTGATCGTGGCCCCGTAAGCGTACC
>NW_017056410.1:0-234 GCF_001483705.2 Eufriesea mexicana | reverse complement strand
CGACAGAGCCAAGCAGAACATATTAGAGCAAAGTAGTGCGCAGCAATCCACCGGATAGCAGTGCAGATTACAAATGTCGGAGCAGCCTGTACTAACCAGGCCAAAAGTAACAAACGCAGACGTAGCCTAACTAAACCTAACACGGCGATACCACTACTGCTGCCCCCCTCACCCCAGAGGCAAGCAGAATATACTAGAGCAGAGTAGAGCGCAGAAATCCACCGTACTTTATTG
>NW_017056409.1:0-234 GCF_001483705.2 Eufriesea mexicana | reverse complement strand
ATGCCCTCGGCACGTCATGTTCAGTTAGGCTAAGTATGGTTAGGTTAGGGCATATCAGGTGATGTTGGGGTACCTTCGGCTCTTGTGCTATACACTGCATTGCGGCAGATTTCTGCGCACATCTGTGATCTAGAATATTCCTCTTGGAATTTTCGAGGTCATCAATATTGTTCTAGGCACACTTGGATGTGTTTGGTTACGTTTGCTTTTGCTACATTTGGATAGGTGGGGATA
>NW_017056408.1:0-234 GCF_001483705.2 Eufriesea mexicana | reverse complement strand
TAAATAAGGAGGAAAGATACTAGTGGCGTGATATAGATATTGAAATGCTATATAATCTGGCTGCATAATTAAATATTATTGACGCTTTCGACTAATATCGTGGTGGACTAAATTTCGTGCATAAATAAGGCGGAAAGATACTAGTGGCGTGCTAAAGCCATTGCAATGCTCTATAATCTTGCTGGAAAATACATTTTTTTGACATTTTCGACTAATATCGTGGTGAAATAACTG
>NW_017056407.1:0-234 GCF_001483705.2 Eufriesea mexicana | reverse complement strand
GGCGTGCTATACACATTGCAATGCTATAGAATCGTCCTGGAAAATACAATTTTATTGATATTTCCTTCTAATTTCGTGGTGAGCTAGCTTCCTTGCATAGGTAAGGAGAAAAGATCCGTTCGGAGTGCTATAGCCACCGCAATGCAGAGGTATCTGTCTGGAAAATTCAACTTTATTGACATTTTTGACTAACATCGTGGTGAGCTAAATTTCTTCCATAAATGACTAGAAAAG
>NW_017056406.1:0-234 GCF_001483705.2 Eufriesea mexicana | reverse complement strand
CCCTCCTTATTTATGAAAGAAAGCAAGCTCACCACGATATTAGTCGAAAATATCAGTAAAATTTAATTTTCCAACGAGATCCTATAGCAATGCCATGGCTATCGCACAGCAACAGAATCTTTGCACCTTGTTTATGCACGAAAGATAGCTCACCACGATATTAGTCGAAAGTAACAATAAAATTGAATTTTCCAAGCAGATTCTATAGCATTGCAATGGCCATAGCACGCCAAT
>NW_017056405.1:0-234 GCF_001483705.2 Eufriesea mexicana | reverse complement strand
GAATATCTTGCTGTTTATGAATAAGTTTGGTAACTATAATTAGTATCTACTAATAGTACATATAATAATAGGAATAGTATACATAATAATAATATAGTTTTAATATAGCATAGTCATTACATAGTTATAATAGTGTAATGGAATAGTACTAATGTCTAGTAAATTTTTACCTTATGTGGGAAGATATTGCGACAATTTATTTTTATTGTTCTATATATTTTTAATATGACTGAA
>NW_017056404.1:0-234 GCF_001483705.2 Eufriesea mexicana | reverse complement strand
GTGGAGAGCAACAATAGCGGTCTCGACACGTTAGATTGTGTCAGGCTACGTATGTTTATGTTCCGTCGCTTTGGATTAGGCTTGGGTGGCTCTGACTTTTCTGATGTTCATTGCGATTATGCGGATCTCTTCGTTCTACTCTCCGCTAACCTCTCCCGCTTGACTTTGGGTAGGCCAGCAATAGCGGTCGCGGCACGATAGGTTCAGTTGGGTTATTTTGGTTATATTAGTGTT
>NW_017056403.1:0-234 GCF_001483705.2 Eufriesea mexicana | reverse complement strand
ATTGAAAGAAAGTTTGCTGCATAAGCTTTGCTGTATAATTTAATAGTTGAGGAATATGTTGTGAAATCGATCAACTCCGGAACCCGGTTGAAGAGAGGGGTACGTCGCATTATGGAAAAATCCAATATTCAGAAATTATTGAAAACAGACTGTAAAGGAAGAGAAGCACACTTATTGTATACCAAGGCACACAATATAGCTTTCTGTAAATAGAATTTTACCGATATATAGACC
>NW_017056402.1:0-234 GCF_001483705.2 Eufriesea mexicana | reverse complement strand
ATCGATCGATGTTTGGATGGGTGGGTGTATGGTTGGATAGATCTATGGAAAGGTGGATGTATGGACGGATGGATGTATGGACGGATGGATGTATGGATGTATGCATGTATGGATTTGTGCATGTATGGATGTATGTATGGACGTTTGTACGGATATATGTAAGAATGTACAGATGGATATATGTATGGATGAATGGTTGTATGGATGGATGGGTGTATGGTTGGATTTAGGTAT
>NW_017056401.1:0-234 GCF_001483705.2 Eufriesea mexicana | reverse complement strand
ACGATATTAGTCGAAAATGTCAATAAAATTGAATTTTCCAGCCAGATTCTAGTGCATTGCTATTGCTATAGCACGCCAATAGAATATTTCCTCCATATTTAAGCAAGAAAGTTGGCTCGCCACGGTATTAGTAGAAAATGTAAATAAAATTGTATTTTCGAAGCAGATTCCATAGCACTGCAATGGCCATAGCACGCCAATAGTATCTTTCCTCCTCATTTATACAAGAAAGGT
>NW_017056400.1:0-234 GCF_001483705.2 Eufriesea mexicana | reverse complement strand
CCAACCGATCCTTACCTAACCTAATCAAACCTAACCTAAGCTCACTTATCCTAATCTAACCCAACGTAAGCTAACTTAACCTAACCTAACCTAACATAACCTAACCTGACCTGACTTAACCTTACCTGTCCTGACCTGACCTGACCTGACATGGCATGACCTAACATGGCCTGGCCTGGTCTGTGATGACCTTACCCGACCTGCCTTGAACTGACCAGACCTGGCCTGACGTGG
>NW_017056399.1:0-234 GCF_001483705.2 Eufriesea mexicana | reverse complement strand
AATCCACTCATGCATGCATCCATACATCGAACCATCCATACGTACATCCATAAATACATCCACGCATACATGCATACATACATTCATACCTCCACCCACACATCCATACATACATCCATACAAATACACATACATACATCCATACATATATTCATACACACATACGTACATACAACCATACATACGTACATACACCCATCCGCTCATACATCCATCCATGCATCCACCCATCCA
>NW_017056398.1:0-234 GCF_001483705.2 Eufriesea mexicana | reverse complement strand
ATCTATATAATCGCAGTGTACATCAGAAAATTCTAAGCTACCTGTGCCTAACTCAAACCAACAATGACTAGTCAAACATAGTCTAATTCAACGTAACGCGCTGCGACAAACATTGCTGGCCACCCTAGTGTCAACCAGAGCATATTAGAAGACGGTAGAGGGCAGAAATCAACCAAATAGCAGATTATATCACAAAAGACTAGGCTACAATAGCCTAACCTAGCCAAACGTATC
>NW_017056397.1:0-234 GCF_001483705.2 Eufriesea mexicana | reverse complement strand
CACATTGAAATTTTATTTTACTGTAGAGTGTAAACTGTAATTGTAAACTATTGACAGAATTTATAAGTGGCTGTTTAGTAAAGTGTTATTGACAGAATTTAGAAGTGACAATTTAGTAAAGGGTTATTGACAGAATTTGGAAGTGACTGTTTAGTGAAGGGTTATTGACAGAATTTAGAAGTGACTGTTTAGTAAAGGGTTATTGACAAAATTTAGAAGTGACTGGTTAATAAA
>NW_017056396.1:0-234 GCF_001483705.2 Eufriesea mexicana | reverse complement strand
CAGATTATAGATTTTGATTAGACCAAATCTCTGGCAAGTTGATGGCTGTACTTGCCATTGGATAGAAGACGTTAGGCGATCTATTCACCATGCCATAACAGGTTATAGATTACGAATAGACCTATTCTCCGACAACTAGATGGCTCTAATTGCCATTAGATTGAAGGCGTCATGCGACCTAATCGCCAAGCTGTGACAGCTTATAGATTTTGAATAGACTTATTCTCTGGCATG
>NW_017056395.1:0-234 GCF_001483705.2 Eufriesea mexicana | reverse complement strand
TCGCCTATAGCCTGCAATACAGTGGCAAGTACAGCCACGTAATTGCCAGAGAATAGGTCTATTTAAGGTCTATAATCTCTTATAGCTTGGTTAATAGGTCGCCCAGCGTCTTCAACCAATGCCAAAGACGGCCATCTACTTGCCACAGAATAGGCATTTCAAAATCTATTTCCTGTTATAGCTTGGTGAATAGATCGACTATCGCCTTCAATCCAATGGCAAGTACAGCCATGT
>NW_017056394.1:0-234 GCF_001483705.2 Eufriesea mexicana | reverse complement strand
ATTGGATTTTTCAGTCAGATTCTATAGCATTGCAATGGCTATAGCATGCCATTAGAATCTTTCTCCTTAATTACGCAACAAAATTAGTTCACAACGATATTAGTCGAAAATGTTAATAATATTGAGCTTTCCATTCAGGTTCTATAGCATTGCAATGGCCGTAGCGTGCCAATATTATCTTTCCGCCTTATTTATGCAACAAAACTAGCTCACCACGATATTAGTCGAAAATGC
>NW_017056393.1:0-234 GCF_001483705.2 Eufriesea mexicana | reverse complement strand
TGAATTAATTACAAAAACTTGGAAATTTATTAATTTTGTACTGTCCAATTGATTTCTAGTATCTAGTTGGAATAAAAATTTTACCGCCTGCGATCAGCGTCATCTATGATTTCAGCTGAAAAATCCAGAAAGTAATAGGAATATAGAATAGGCAAGGAGGTCGTTGAAGAGCTCGCCACGTAGCAGACAAGGACAGAGAGGGTATAGAAAAGGATAGAAGGGCTCCGACAGTGA
>NW_017056392.1:0-234 GCF_001483705.2 Eufriesea mexicana | reverse complement strand
CATCTGCCCATCCATAGATCCACCCATCCAAACATTCATCGATCCATAAACATATCCATTCATTCACCCATTCATGTATACATCCATACATCCACTCCACATCCAAACATCCATACATACATGCACACATACATATATACATACATCCAGCCAACCATACATCCATCCATTCATACATCCATACATCCATACATCCACACACCCATACATCCATAAATCCATCCACCCGTACAC
>NW_017056391.1:0-234 GCF_001483705.2 Eufriesea mexicana | reverse complement strand
AATGGCTATAGCAAACCAATAAGATCTTTCCTTCTGATTTACTCAGAAAGGCTTGCTCACCACTATATTTGTAGAAAATGTCTATAAAATTGGACTTTTCATTCAGATTATGTTGCAATGCAATGGCTATAGCAAACCAGTAAGATCCTTCCTCCTTATTTATTTAGAATGTCTTGCTCACCACGGTATTAGTCGAGATTGTTATTAAAATAGAACTATTCAGTCACATTCAAT
>NW_017056390.1:0-234 GCF_001483705.2 Eufriesea mexicana | reverse complement strand
TGATGATATTTTGACATAGCACTGGACTAGGCTGATAAATTGACAGGCAGGAGTCCAGATCTGGTTGGTCATAGCGCATGACTCAATCTATAGCATGATCATAAAAATAGGTCATACGGATTTTTATTAGTGGCTAGAAGTGTCGTGTCTATATATAGCATTATATAGCACCATGTGACGAACAAGGTGAACAGGACACACTGAGACTAAACAGAGTACAATGATAAAGCACTG
>NW_017056389.1:0-234 GCF_001483705.2 Eufriesea mexicana | reverse complement strand
ATCGATGTATGTATGGGTGTATGTTTGGATGTATGTATGAATGTATGGATGTATGGATTTACGAAAGTGTGGATGTATGAACGTATGGATGTATGGATGTATGGATGTAAGAATGTATGGATGTATGGACGGATGGATGGGTGGACGGATGGATGGATGGATGTATGGATATATGGATGTATGGATATATGGGTGCAGGACGTATGGGTGGATGGGTGTATGTATGGATGGATG
>NW_017056388.1:0-234 GCF_001483705.2 Eufriesea mexicana | reverse complement strand
TAACCCAACAAAACCGTACGTCACCTGTCTCAACATAACGTGCAGAGACAGCTATTGCTGGCCCTGCTATACATGTAATAGCACTGTAGGGCGCAGAAATCGACCTAGCTGCAGACTATAGCGCTAAAGTCGAATCTATCCTCCCCTAACATAACCACACGTAACATAACGAAACGTAACCTAACCCAAGCTATCGTGCCGCGACTAGTATTGCTTGCCTTCCCAGAGCCAAGT
>NW_017056387.1:0-234 GCF_001483705.2 Eufriesea mexicana | reverse complement strand
GGTAAGTATGGCTATCACTTTTGTGTTGTATAAGGCTATTCGGAGGTTTTTTGAACTCTACTCAGCTTTAATGCGCTCTGCTTGGCCCTGGGTAAGCCAGCTGTTTATGCCTCGGTTCGCTACGTTTATTTATTCTACGTTTGTTTACGTTACGTTGGGTCATGTTAGGTGAGGATGGCTTCGACTTTTCTACTTTACACTGCGATTCCATGGATATATGCACTCTACTCTCTG
>NW_017056386.1:0-234 GCF_001483705.2 Eufriesea mexicana | reverse complement strand
TTCCTCCTTATTTATGCGAGAAAGTTAACTCACCACGATATTAGCCGATAATGTCAATAAAATTGAATTTTCCATCCAGATTCTATGGCATTGTAATGTCTATATCCCGCCAATAGTCCAACCCTGCTTATTTAGGCAAGAAAGAATGCTCACCACGATAATAGTCGGAACTGAAAATAATATTGAACTTTCCAGCCAGTTTCTATACTATTGAAATGGCTATAGCACGCCAAT
>NW_017056385.1:0-234 GCF_001483705.2 Eufriesea mexicana | reverse complement strand
TTTCCCCGATTTGGTGTCCGAAATTTCCCAAGTTTGGTGTCCGAAATTTCCCCGATTTGGTGTCCGAAATTTCCCCGATTTGATGTCCGAAATTTCCCAAGTGTAGTGTCCGAAATTTCCCAAGTTTGGTGTCCGAAATTTCCCAAGTTTGGTGTCCGAAAATTCCCAAGATTGGTGTCCGAAAATTCCCAAGATTGGTGTCCGAAATTTCCTAAGTTTGGTGTCCAATATTTC
>NW_017056384.1:0-234 GCF_001483705.2 Eufriesea mexicana | reverse complement strand
TGGCATGCGACACCCGTTGCAATGCTACAGAATCTGACTGGAAAATTCAATTTTATTGACACTATCGACTAATATCGTAGTGAGCTAATTTTGTTGCATAAATAAGGAGGGAGGATACTATTGGCATGCTATAGCCATTTCAATGCTACAGAATCTGACTGGCAAGTTCATTTTTTTTGCCTTTTTCGACTAATATCGTAGTGAGCTAATTTTGTTGCATAAATAAGGAGGAAA
>NW_017056383.1:0-234 GCF_001483705.2 Eufriesea mexicana | reverse complement strand
CTTATTCTAAGCGCTAGTAACTCTCAGCTGACTGTCACTCGCTATCTCTCAAAAACTCTATGACTGACTCTAAAATACACACTGACTCTTCCGCGTCTTGCACTTTTACTTAAACCTTGCACTCTGTTTTCTTTCATACTCATGCTTTCTTTCTCAATCGGTGGGTCACGCATCCTGAACACTCAAACGCATTCCTAGGCTTTCACTCTTCACTTGCATTCGGCTCTGTCATAA
>NW_017056382.1:0-234 GCF_001483705.2 Eufriesea mexicana | reverse complement strand
CGTACATCCATCCTTCCATTCATCCATCCATACATACATACTTACATCCATACAAACATGCATGCATACATCCATCCATACATCCATACAAACATACATACATACATTCGTACATCCATACATACATCCTTACATCCACACATCCATACATCCATTCATCCGTATATCCGGCCAACCATACATCCATACATTCATACATCCATACATCCATAAAACCATCCATCCATAAATCCA
>NW_017056381.1:0-234 GCF_001483705.2 Eufriesea mexicana | reverse complement strand
CTTCCTTCCATATTAAGTTGGAAAGATTCAATTGGCGTGCTATAGCCTTTGCAATGCTACAAAATCAGGCTGGAAAATTCAATTTTAATGACATTTTCGACTAATAACGTGCTGAGCTAGCTGTCTTGCATAAATAAGGAGAAAAGATTACATTGGCGTGCGATAGGCATAGCAATGCTATAGAATCTGGCTGGAAAATTCAGCTTTAGTGACACTTTCGACTAATATCGTGGT
>NW_017056380.1:0-234 GCF_001483705.2 Eufriesea mexicana | reverse complement strand
TGAATAGAACCCTCTACTGGAGGAGCGTAACAGACACGACCGTCCTGCTCAGCATCCAGCGCGGGACCTACACTGTCATCTGTCTGACGAGTCGCCATGGGGTACAATGAACCGTTCTTTTCTCTCCACCGAGGCGAGAATAACCACAGTGGCCGCCGACGGGTCTGTGTAGTCGGCTGTCGCGTCACGTCCGGTCCGTACGTCCGGTCGTGGCGCATGTCCGTGCGTAGGGTA
>NW_017056379.1:0-234 GCF_001483705.2 Eufriesea mexicana | reverse complement strand
CATGATTGTATGGATGTCTGGGTATATGGTTGGATACATTTATGGATGGACGGATGTATGGATGTATGAATGGATGTATGTATGGATGAATGGATTGGTGGAATGATGTATGGATGGATAGATGTATGGGTGGATGGATGTATGGTTGGATGGATTTATGGATGGGTGGACGGGTGGATGTATGTCTGAATGTATGCATGGATGTATATATGGATGCATTTACGGATGTATCTA
>NW_017056378.1:0-234 GCF_001483705.2 Eufriesea mexicana | reverse complement strand
TCCCATGTTGCTCTAATACGCTATGCTTCGCCCTTGGGAGGCCAGGAATTTTAGTCTCGGCTCATTATGTTGGTTTACGCTGCGTTCCGTTAGGTTAGGTTAGGTTAAGATGTCTTCGACTTTTGTGGCATTCACTTCAATGCGGTGGATTTCTGCGAAGAATTGCTCCCCAGTACATTCGGCATGTCTCCGTGGAAGCTAGCAGTTGTGGTCTCGGTAAGTAATGTTGATGTA
>NW_017056377.1:0-234 GCF_001483705.2 Eufriesea mexicana | reverse complement strand
TAGTAGGCCAATAGGATTCTTCCTCCATACGTATACAAGGGAGATAGCTCACCACGATATTAGACGAAAATAACAATAAAATTGAATTTTCCAGGCAGATTCTATAGCATTGCAATGGCGATAGCGGCCCAATAGAATTTTTCCTCATTATTTATGCACGAAAGTTAGCTCACCACGATATTAGTCGAAAGTGTCACTAAAGCTGAATTTTCCAGCCAGATTCTATAGCATTGC
>NW_017056376.1:0-233 GCF_001483705.2 Eufriesea mexicana | reverse complement strand
TTGCAATGCCTGTAGCACTCAAATAGCATCTGTACTCCTTATTTATGCAAGGAAGCTAGCTCAACACGATATTAGTCGAAAATGTCAATAAAATTGAATTTTCCTTCCATGTTCTAGAGCATTGCAACGAAAATAGCACGCCAACAGAATCTTTCCACCTTATTAATGCAAGCAAGTTACCTCACCACGATATTAGTCGAAAATGACAACAAAATTAAACCTTCCAGCCATAT
>NW_017056375.1:0-234 GCF_001483705.2 Eufriesea mexicana | reverse complement strand
GGAGACCAATGTAGGGCATAGAAATCCACCGAGTATTGGCGCAGAGCACAAACGTTAAAGCTACCCTGTCCCACATACCAATCGCAACATTGACATACGAAGCCTAGCACTACCTCTCTCCCCATGACAACTACTGCTGGCCTCCCCAGAGCCAAGCAGAGCATACAAGATCACAGTGGAGCGCAGAAATCCACCGAATATCTGTATATAGCTCAAAAGTCAAGTCCATCCTGA
>NW_017056374.1:0-234 GCF_001483705.2 Eufriesea mexicana | reverse complement strand
AGTATAGTAGAGCAATGTGCAGCCCAGACATCCACCGAATTGCAGTGTATATCACAAAAGTAGAGCTACCAAGTCCTAACATAGCCAAACCTAGCATAACCGAAAGCAGCATAACTCAGACTAACGTGCCGAGAACAATACTGCTGACATCCCCATAGCAAAACGGAATATACTAGAGCACAGCGGAGCGCAGAATTCCACCCAATAGCAGTGTGTAGCACAGAAGGCAAAGCC
>NW_017056373.1:0-234 GCF_001483705.2 Eufriesea mexicana | reverse complement strand
AGGCCAGCAGAAGTGGTTGCGGCTCGTCTGTTTGTGTTATGTTACGATTGGTTTCGTTAGTGTTGGTTAGGTTTGGCTAGGACGGCCTCGATGTTTGCGCCTTACACTGCTGTTTGGTCGACCCCTGCGCTCCACTTTCCTCTAGTTTACTCTGTTCGGCTTTGGGGGGGAGCAGCAGTAGCGCTCTCGGCACTTCAGGCTGAGTTCGGTTGGGTTTGGTTATGTTAGTACAGT
>NW_017056372.1:0-234 GCF_001483705.2 Eufriesea mexicana | reverse complement strand
TTCGACTAATATCTTGGTGAGATACCTTTCTTGCATAAATATGGAGGAAAGATTCTATTGGCGGCTATAGCCACTGCAATGCAATAGAATCTGGCTGGAAAATACAATCTTATCCACATTTTCGGCTAATGCCGTGGTGCGCAATCCCGCTTGCATAAATAAGGAGTAAATATTCCATTGGCATGCTATAGCCATTACTATTCTATAGAATCTGCGAGCAAAATTCGATTTTAT
>NW_017056371.1:0-234 GCF_001483705.2 Eufriesea mexicana | reverse complement strand
CCTGTTATAGCTTGGTGAGCAGATCGCTTAACGCCTTCAATCCAATGGCAAGTACAGCCACCTCCTTGCCAGAGAATAGGTCTACTCAAAGCCTATAATCTGTTACAGCCAGCTGAATAGGTCGCCTAACGCCTTCAACCAATGGCAAGTACATCCACCAGGTTGCCAGGGAATAGGTCAATTCAAAATGTATATCCTGTTTTATCTTGGTGAACAGATCGCGTAACGCCTTCA
>NW_017056370.1:0-233 GCF_001483705.2 Eufriesea mexicana | reverse complement strand
TGTATACCGCATGGAGCCATCAAATAGCAGCGAATAGCACAAATATCAGAGGTACACTAACCTAACCTAACCTAACCTAACCTAACCTAACCTAACCAAACGTAGTCTAACTCAACCTAACATGACGGGGTCGTTACTTCTGGCCACCCCACATTCGAGTAGAGTATGTGTAGGGTAATATGGAGCGTGGAAGTCCACCTAATAGTAGTGTCAAGCACAAAAGGCATAGCTAC
>NW_017056369.1:0-234 GCF_001483705.2 Eufriesea mexicana | reverse complement strand
TTAGAAGAAAAGACAGTTTTGAAGATATTGAGTGTAAACCTACAGTAAATGGGGGAGAAGAACTTAAAAAGAAACGGAATAAAAGAAAATATGAAAAAATTCACGATAAGTATATTAAAAGAAAAAATCAGAAAGCTCAATACAGAATTTTAAAAAAGAATTTAAAAACGATGGTATAGTCAGTGTTAACAACGTTAATATATTTCATACTACATTTGCCTGATATTAAGTTAA
>NW_017056368.1:0-234 GCF_001483705.2 Eufriesea mexicana | reverse complement strand
AGCACGCCAATAGAATCTTTCCTCCTTATTTATGCAAGAAAGTTAGCTCAACACGATATTAGTTGAAAAAGTCAATAAAATTGAATTTTCCAGCCTTATCCTACAGCATTGGAGTGGCTACAGCAGCCCAATACAATATTTCCTACTTATTTCTGCAAGAAATTTCGCTCTCCACCATATTAGACGAAAATGTCAATGAAATTGTGTTTTCCAGGCAAATTCTATAGCATTGCA
>NW_017056367.1:0-234 GCF_001483705.2 Eufriesea mexicana | reverse complement strand
TGCGCTCTAGTGTGCTTTAATACGCTCTGCCTTGCTCTGGGGAGGGCAGAGGCATTAGCCGCGGCGCGCTCTGTAGGTTTGCGGTACGTTTGGGCTGGTTAGCTTTGCTTCAGTTAGGAGAGGATACCTTCTCCTATTTTGTTGTACACGGAATTTCTGTGAATTTATGCCCTCTGCTGTGCTATAGTATGTCTATCTTGTCTCTGGGAGGGCCAGCAATAGTGGTATCGGCAC
>NW_017056366.1:0-234 GCF_001483705.2 Eufriesea mexicana | reverse complement strand
ATTCGGTGGACGTTTGCCCTCTACTGTGCTCTAACATGTCCTGTCTGGCTCTGTGATTACCAAAATTGGTGGTCTCGTCATATTACGTTATATTACGTTATATTGAGATAGGTTTCGTTCCGTTAAGTTAGGTTACGAAGTTTTGGTTCGGATTTCTTTGGCTTTTGCGCTGTACACTGCTATACGTTCGCTTTCTACGATCTACATTGCTCTAATATAATCTGTTCGAAACTG
>NW_017056365.1:0-233 GCF_001483705.2 Eufriesea mexicana | reverse complement strand
ATTCGCCTAACGCCTTGAATCCAATGGCAAGTACAGCCATCTGCTTGCCAGAGAATAGGTCTGCTCAAAGTCTGTAACCTGTTATAGCTTGGTGAATACATCGTCTGACGCCTTCAATCCAATGGCAAGAACAGCCATCCACTTGTCAGAGAATAGTTCTATTCTAAATCTTTAACCTGTTGTAGCTTGGTGAATAGATCGCCTAACGCCTTCAATCCAATGGCCAGTACAGC
>NW_017056364.1:0-234 GCF_001483705.2 Eufriesea mexicana | reverse complement strand
ATGTGTGTATGGGTGTATGTATGAATCTGTGGATGTGCGTATGGTTTTATATATGGATGGATGTTTGTATGGTTGTTCGGATTTATTGTTGTATGGACGTGTGGATGTATGGTTGTACGATTGCATGGATGTATGGATGAGTGGGTGGGTGAATGGATGGGTGCATGGACTGAAGAACGGTTGTATGTATGGATGTTTGTATGGTTGTATGTATGGATGTATGCATGGATGTAA
>NW_017056363.1:0-234 GCF_001483705.2 Eufriesea mexicana | reverse complement strand
AGTGCCGTGACCACCCTTCCATGCGCCCTTGGCGCGCCTTCCTTTGGCAAGGATGTGACGATACCTGAGTGTGCGTGAGGTCACGGATTTTGCCACAGGTTACGGTATTCATCCAGGTCCGAAGCGTCAGTAGCTTTTTACTCTCGGAATGTCCCTTCGGAGGTTACCGAGGTTTATAACACGTCTTTTGGCTATCGAGCGTGGACGAAATTAACCTCTTAGGTACGACGAGCC
>NW_017056362.1:0-233 GCF_001483705.2 Eufriesea mexicana | reverse complement strand
ATCCATACATCCATACATCCATACATCCATACATACATACATACATACATCAATACACACATCCATCCAGCCATCCATAAATCCATACATCCGCACATCCGTAAATCCATCCATCCATACATCCATCCAACCATACATATATACATCCGTACATCCATTTACCCTTACACCCATACATTCGTACATCCGTACATACATACATCCATACATCCATACATCCATACATCCATACA
>NW_017056361.1:0-234 GCF_001483705.2 Eufriesea mexicana | reverse complement strand
GTATGGATGGATGCATGAATGAATGGTTTTTGGATGTACTTGCGGATGCTTGTGTGGACGTATATATGGATGTACGCATGCATGTATGTATGGATGTTTGTATGGATGTAAGTATGGATGTATGCACGGATGTATGCATGGATGTATGTATGGATGTTTGTATGGAAGTAAGTTTGAATGAATGTATGAGTGTATGTATGGACATATGGGCTGATGTATGTATGGATGTATAGA
>NW_017056360.1:0-234 GCF_001483705.2 Eufriesea mexicana | reverse complement strand
CCACAACCCAACATGTCCCAACCTAACCTAACCAAGCGTAGCATAACTGCACATAACGTGCCGCGACCACTGCTGCTGGCATTCGCCGAGACAAGCAGAATATGGTACAGCACTGTAGATCAAAGAAATCCACCGAAAGCCGTGTATGGCACGAAAGACAAAGCTATCGTGACGAAACTTAGCATAACCTAACCTACTAAAATGTAACCTAACCACACCTAACGTGCCACAAAC
>NW_017056359.1:0-234 GCF_001483705.2 Eufriesea mexicana | reverse complement strand
TTCAATCCATCGGCAAGTACAGTGATCTACTTGCCAGAGTAAAGGTCTATTCAAAATCTATAAGCTGTAATAGCTTGGTGATTAGATCGCCTAACGCCTTCATTCCAAAGGCAAGTACACCCATCTACATGCCAGAGAATAGGTCTATTCAAAATCTACATCCTTTTATATCTTGGTGAATAGTTCGCGCAACACCTTCAATCCAATGGCAAGTATAGCCATCTACTTGCCAGA
>NW_017056358.1:0-234 GCF_001483705.2 Eufriesea mexicana | reverse complement strand
AGACGTCCATAAAATATCAGTGCTGAGCACAGAAGTCGAAGCTATACTAACCTAACACAGACGCACCTAAAATAACGAAAGAAATCAAACTGAATCTGCGACCGCGAACTGTACTGCTGGCCACCAAAGGGCTGGGATGAGCATAACAGAAGTGAGTAGAGCGCAGTAATTCGCAGAATCGCAGTATAAATCTGAAAAGTCGAAGCTGTCCAAACCTAACCGAAGCTAACGAAA
>NW_017056357.1:0-234 GCF_001483705.2 Eufriesea mexicana | reverse complement strand
ATCATAGATGCCGACGAAGTTCCTGGAAATAACGTCACATCCAAGAATTCTCTGGACAATTTTCTTTCTACTTGCAGTACATTTTAAAAAATTTTACTTACCTCATACGTACCCTATACTTACCTTTCCTTACTTGCATTCCTCTCCTTACTTACCTCAATTTCCTTGCAAGCAAATATCATTTAAACAGATATTGCCTACTCTCTATTTTCAGAGTTCTCAGGGAACATTGAA
>NW_017056356.1:0-233 GCF_001483705.2 Eufriesea mexicana | reverse complement strand
GCACTGCAATGCCTATAGCATGCCAACAGAATCTTTCCTCCATATTTATGCAAGAAAGTTAGCACACCACCATATTAGTCGAAAATGTCAATAAAATAGGACTTCCCAGCCAGCTTCTAAAGCATTGCAGTGGCAATAGCAGGCCAATAGAGTCTTTCCTCCTTATTTTGGCAAGAAAGTTAGCTCACCTCGATATTAGTCGAAAATGTAAATAAAATTGAATCTGCCAGGCC
>NW_017056355.1:0-234 GCF_001483705.2 Eufriesea mexicana | reverse complement strand
GGGGCAATCCAAACTTAACAAAGCGTAACTTAATATAACCATCGTTGTATAACATAATCTACCCTACCGCGACCACACTTGCTGGCCCCCGAGATTCGAGCATGATACAGTAGAGCAATGTAGAGCGCAGAAATTCAACGAGATGCGGCGCATAGCAGAAAAGTCGTCAGATACCTTATCCTAACCTAACAAATTGTAACTTTAGCAAACGTTGCCAAACGTATAATATTGCGA
>NW_017056354.1:0-234 GCF_001483705.2 Eufriesea mexicana | reverse complement strand
GGGTTAGGTTGGGATATCTTTGACCTAGTACTATTCACTGCGATGCGGTCTCTTTCTGCGCCCCACCCTCTTTAGTATATTCTGCTTTGATCAGTATGGACTAGAAAAAGTGAACTCAGTACGATAGGTAGAGCTATGCTACGTTCGGCCATGTTACGTTTGATTATGTTGGGATAGGGTAGCTTCGACTACTGTGTTACGCACTGCGATTTTATGGATTTCTTCGATCTACTT
>NW_017056353.1:0-234 GCF_001483705.2 Eufriesea mexicana | reverse complement strand
ATGGATGTATGGTTGGGTAGATGTATGGATGGATGGATGTATGTAAAGATGGATGTACGGATGTATGTATGTATGGATGAATGGTTGGATGGATGGATGAATGTATGGATGCATTGAGGTATGGATGGACGGATGTACGCATGTATGAATGTATGGTTGTATATATGTATAGATGTATTGATTTATGGATGTGTGGGGGTGTGGATGCATGGATGTTTGGATGGATGTATGTGT
>NW_017056352.1:0-234 GCF_001483705.2 Eufriesea mexicana | reverse complement strand
TGCTATATACTACTCTTCCCCGGACATCAGCGCTTCACTGTGATCTAGTATGTTCATCTCGGTGCTGGGAATGAAAGCAATAGTGCTCTCGGCACGATATGTTTAGACATACAGCAGTTGGTGTTGCTACGCTCTGTTAGGATAGGATTGGATAGCTTTGTCTCTTATGCCACACACCGCCATTCGATGGACATATGCGCTCCATATTGACCTAATATGTTCTGCTTGGATCGG
>NW_017056351.1:0-234 GCF_001483705.2 Eufriesea mexicana | reverse complement strand
GGCGCAGAAAGACACCGAATAGCAATGAGAAGCACAAAAGTCAAAGATACAATGGCACAACCTTAACTAACCTAACATAGCAAGACGTAGACTAACTAAACCTAACGACAGGAGTCCACTATTGCTGGCATTCACATGGCCAAGCTGAACATGTTAGAGGTGAGTAGAGCGCAGAAGTACAAGTGATTGCAATGTATAGTATAAGAGTCAAAGCAATCCTAACCCAACCCAGGC
>NW_017056350.1:0-234 GCF_001483705.2 Eufriesea mexicana | reverse complement strand
AACGGCCGTGCAAGGCTCGCTTGAGATATCTTACGCTTGGTAAGGTTATGTAAGGTTAAATTAGGTTAGGATGGCTTTGACCTTTGAACTATGCAATGCTATGCGGACTATGTCTGCGGTCTGCACTGCTCTACGAGCACCTGCTTGACTCTAGGGAGGCTAGCAGTGGTGGTCGTGGCACGTTTGGTTTAGCTAGGTTACGCCTGGTTAGGCTAGATTTGTCTAAGCTTGTCT
>NW_017056349.1:0-234 GCF_001483705.2 Eufriesea mexicana | reverse complement strand
AGGCACAGTAGAGGGCAGAAAGCCACCAAACTGCAGTGTACAGCACAAAAGTCGTAGTTATCCAAAACTAACCTAACCATACCCAACCTAACCAAACGTACACAGACTGAACTGAAAGTGCGGCCACCGCTATTGCCGTCCGTCCCAGCGTCGAACAAAATATGTTAGAGAAGAGTAGAGCGCGGAAATCCACCGAGTAACAGTGTATACCGCGAAAGCCGTATCTATCCCAAC
>NW_017056348.1:0-234 GCF_001483705.2 Eufriesea mexicana | reverse complement strand
GTGCCAGTCGCCCGCCGTAGGAGGTCGGGGTCCATACGCTCCGTCACGGGGGGCGCCCATGCCGTTATCATCCCCAATACTAATTTATAGGGGCGTACCCACGGATCACTTTCGAGCGTCGAGAGGAGTTCGTCCCATTGCCGAGATTTGGCTCTGCGAATCTCCTTCCGTAGATCGCCCACCGCGGACCGGTACCCGCGATAGAGGCGCGCGATTTCCTCGGCGGACACCGCG
>NW_017056347.1:0-233 GCF_001483705.2 Eufriesea mexicana | reverse complement strand
CATGTAAGAATGTATGTATGGATGTGTGTATGGATGAATCTATGTGTGTATGTATGGATCTGTATATTGATGTGTGTATGGATGTATGGATGTATGAATGGATGGACGTATGGATGGATGGATGTATGGATGTATGCATGTATGGATGTATGCAGGTATGGATGTATGTGTGTATGAATGTATGGATGTACGAATGAATGTGTGCATGCATGTTTGGATGTATGGATGTATGG
>NW_017056346.1:0-234 GCF_001483705.2 Eufriesea mexicana | reverse complement strand
CTTGTATTTCATACACGTATTAAATATGTGTTTAATATTACATTTGGCAATACCAAAGGCCAGATGTGCCTTATCGTCCTTGTAGCGGATTATGCAATGTAATTAACACGAAAGCACAGACTATGCACAAGCCTACAATCTACAACCGGACCCAACAGATTGCCCCTACGTGTGATTAATCCATTGAAGTGACAATTAGATCTCTATCCATAAATTGTGATGTTGACCAAAACA
>NW_017056345.1:0-234 GCF_001483705.2 Eufriesea mexicana | reverse complement strand
GCTGTCTTTATGATAAAGAAAATTATAAATTAATAGAGACTGAATTTCTTGACTATGTTAATTAATTTTTTTTTTGCTCATTGACTATTGTTAGTGTTAGTGATAGGTATGTTTAGTGTTTGTTTTAGTTATTTACATTTCCAAAACGTAACGTGTCTTCTTCCATTGTAGGCCAGTGAAATAAACTTTCATCAAGATTAGAATTTTTGGGTTGGGGAATTGTTTCGAATTTTC
>NW_017056344.1:0-233 GCF_001483705.2 Eufriesea mexicana | reverse complement strand
TTAAAATTGTATTTTCCAGACAGAGTGTATAGCATTGCAATGGCTATAGCACGCCAGTAGAATCTTTTCTCCTTATTTTGGTAAGTGTGTCTGCTCTCCAAGATATTAGTCGAAAATGTCAATAAAATTATATTTTCCCGCCAGCTTTTGTAGCATTTCAATGGCTATAGCACGCCAATATTATCTATCGTCCTTATTTATGCAAGAAGATTAGGTCACCACGATATTAGTCG
>NW_017056343.1:0-233 GCF_001483705.2 Eufriesea mexicana | reverse complement strand
ACTGCAATGGCCATAGCACGCCAATACATTATTTCCTTCTTATTTATGCAAGGATCTTAGCTCTCCACAACATTATCCGGAAAGGTCAATAAAAATGGTCGTTCCAGACAGGTTCTATAGCACTACAATGGCTACAGCACGTCAATAGAATCTCTCCTCCTTATTTATGGAAGAAAGTTAGCTCACCACGATATTTTTTAAAATGTCAATAAAATTGAATTTTCCATGCAGAT
>NW_017056342.1:0-233 GCF_001483705.2 Eufriesea mexicana | reverse complement strand
AACCGAACGCAGTATAGTTCAACATAAGTTGCCGAAACTACCATTTCTGGCATCCCGAGAGATCACCAGTGCACATTAGAGCGATGTAGAGTGCAGAAATCCACCAAATAGCAGTGCATATCGTAAAGGACAAAGATATCCTGTCCTAACCAGGTCACACGTAACATAATCAAACGTAACCCAACCCAACCTAACCCGTCGCGGACACAATCTCTGGCCTCCCCAGAGCAAAG
>NW_017056341.1:0-233 GCF_001483705.2 Eufriesea mexicana | reverse complement strand
CAATTTGTTAATCTTCTAGTACCGAATGAAAATTCAGACGACAACAACGGTTCAAGGTTCCAGGCCACACTTATAGATGGCGCTGATCGAGGGCGCTTGAATTTGAATCGGTTACTAACTTTGATTATGTGCCCCGTATGAATGCTGTTATTAGACGGTAATCGTGTGAGGGATAGTTTCGACTGTAAACGACGAATTAATCTATAAGTGGAGAGAATGACATGAGATTGTGG
>NW_017056340.1:0-233 GCF_001483705.2 Eufriesea mexicana | reverse complement strand
TCTAGGTATCGCAGTGTACATCATTAAAGTGGCAGCTACATATACCGAAACCAAAGAAATAGATCGTATCCATACATAGCCAAACACAGCCTAACGTGCCGAAACCGCTATTGCTACCCCCACAGTCCAGCAGGGGAAACTAGGTCACAATATATCCCCGAATTCCACCAAATAGCAGTGTACAGCATAGCCAAACTTAGTCTAACCCAACCTTACCGAACGCACCCTTACCC
>NW_017056339.1:0-233 GCF_001483705.2 Eufriesea mexicana | reverse complement strand
GCGGACTACAGCACTAAAGTCAAGGCTACCCTCTCCTAAACTAACCAACCGTAACATAACCAAACGTAACACATCCCAAACTAATGTGCCGCGACCACTATTGCTGGCCGCCACAGAGCCAAGCAGAACAATTTAGCGGAGAGTAGAAAGCATAAATCAATAGAATCGCCATATATATCAGAAAAGTCAGAGATGCACAGACCTAAACCAAGTAAACAGAGCATAGCCAAACA
>NW_017056338.1:0-233 GCF_001483705.2 Eufriesea mexicana | reverse complement strand
CTACGCTACCTTAGTTAATGTTAGGATGGAACAGCTTTCAGTCTTGCGCTGTACACTGATTTTCGGTGCATTTCTGTGATCTACTGTGCTCTGGTATGCTCCGCTTTGCTCTGGGGATGCAAGAAATGGTGGCCGAGGCACGTAGGTTTGAATTTGGTTACGTTCGGCGAGGATATGTTAGTTTGGGTTAGGTTTGGATATCTTTGACCTTTCTGCTATTCGCTGGGACTTTA
>NW_017056337.1:0-233 GCF_001483705.2 Eufriesea mexicana | reverse complement strand
GAGGAAAGATTCTATTGGCGTGCTGTAGCCATTGCAGAGATATAGAATCCGGATGGAAAATTCGATTTTATTTACATTTTCGTCTAATATCGTGGTGAGCTAATTTTCTTGCATAAATAACGAGGAAAGATTCTATTGGCGTGCATTAGCCATTGCAATGCTATAGAATAAGGCAGGAAAACTCAATTCTATTGACATTTTCGTCTAATATCGTGGTGAAGTAACTTTCTTCC
>NW_017056336.1:0-233 GCF_001483705.2 Eufriesea mexicana | reverse complement strand
TTACGATACGTTCGTTCGTGTAACGTTTGCTCAGTTTAGGACGCCATAGCTTCGACTTTTGAGATACAAAGTGCGATTCCAAGGATTTCTGCGCCCTACTCTCCTATAGTATGTTCACCTCGGCTATGAGGAGGGCATCAGAAATGGTCGCGGCGCGTTAGGTAGAGTCTGGCTACGTTTTGCTATGTTACCGTTGGTTAGGTTAGGATAGGTTTGCTTCGACTTTTCTGCTA
>NW_017056335.1:0-233 GCF_001483705.2 Eufriesea mexicana | reverse complement strand
CTACCTAGTACATTCGGCTTGCCTCTGTGGAGGCCAGCAATTGTGGTCTCGTGATGCTAGGTTGGGTTAGGTTATTTGTGGTTATGTTAAAATTGGATATGTTAAGACAGGATAGATTTGACGTTTGTGCTATACACTCCTATTCGGCGGACTTCTGCGCACCAGCGTGCTGTAGTATGCTCTGCTTGGCTCTGGGGTGGCCAGAAATTGTGGTCTCGTCACGACAGGTTGTG
>NW_017056334.1:0-233 GCF_001483705.2 Eufriesea mexicana | reverse complement strand
TCTCACGTGGAAGAACAAGCTTAGAATTCGGCGACATACTTCCATCTCGGTTATTCTTTCTTCGCTTCTGTAATTTAATTTCTCCAATAATAACGAATTCAACATCTTGGCACGGTGCGCACTAGCCAAATTTCTCATGTTCAAGAGGTTCAGCGAAACATAATTATTACTAAAATTAATACAAAAATAAAAAAGAAGCTATAACGAGGGAAATTTTTATCGTACAATAACCG
>NW_017056333.1:0-233 GCF_001483705.2 Eufriesea mexicana | reverse complement strand
ATCTCTTCACTGATAACTTAAATTCGTCAGCAATTCCGTAATGATAGATGTATAAGTCAGCTCTCCTTGAAAATATTGACTATTGAGAAAAGAGTGCCGGGTGTATCCATCAACGTATTACTGCAGCCGCTCTATTAAACAATTCGATGGTTATCCGCGTTATATTGCTTTTTCAGAATGATCACAGGATATTTCAGTTATGGCGACGGATATTGACAATAGAAGAGTAATGT
>NW_017056332.1:0-233 GCF_001483705.2 Eufriesea mexicana | reverse complement strand
TGCATTGCTATAGAATCTGGCTGGAAAATTGAATTTTTTTGACATTTTCGACTAATATCGTGCTGAGCTAACTTTCTTGGATATATACGGAGGAAAGATTCTACTGTCGCGTTATAGTAATTGCAATGGTATAGAATCCGGCTTGAAAATTCAATTTTATTGATGTTTTGGATTAACATCGAGGTAGCCTAACTTTCTTGTATAAATATGGACGAATTATACTATTAGCGTGC
>NW_017056331.1:0-233 GCF_001483705.2 Eufriesea mexicana | reverse complement strand
CTGGAAAATTCAATTTTATTGACATTTTCGACTAATATCGTGGTGGGCTAACTTCCTTGCATATATAAGGAGGAAAGATTCTACTGGCGTGCTGTAGCCATTGCAATGTTATAGAGTCTGTCTGGAAAATGTAATTTTATTGACGTTTTCGGCTAATATCCTGGTGAACTACCATCCCGCATAATTAACGAGGAAATATTCTATTGGCATGCTATAGCCATTTCACTGATCTA
>NW_017056330.1:0-233 GCF_001483705.2 Eufriesea mexicana | reverse complement strand
TCTTTACATTTTGGGCAAATATCGTGGTGAGCTATCTTTCGGGCATCAATAAGGATGAAAGGTTATATTGGCGTGCTATAGTCGTTGCAGTGATACAGAATCAGTCTGGAAAATCCAATTTTATTGACATTTTCGGCAAATATCGTGGTGAGCTAACTTTCGGGCATAAGTGAGGAGGAAAGATTCTATTGGCGTGCTATAGTCGTTGCAGTGATATAGAATCTGTCTGGAAA
>NW_017056329.1:0-233 GCF_001483705.2 Eufriesea mexicana | reverse complement strand
TAGTTTGGGTTAGGTACGTATCGATTTGTCTTTGGCGGTATACACCGATACTCGGTGAACATCTACGCTCTACTATGCCCTACTGCATCCTGCTTTTTCCTGGCGAGTACAGCATTAGCGGTAGCGGCAAGTTACGTTAAGGTATGCTATGATTGGTTAGGCTCTGTTTCTTTGGGTTAGGCTTGGGTAGCTTACGCTTCTCAGATACGCACTGCGATTCTATGGATTTCTGA
>NW_017056328.1:0-233 GCF_001483705.2 Eufriesea mexicana | reverse complement strand
GGTTAGAATTTGGAGTATATCAAGGTAGTGGATGGTTCCTTATGTAATTCTACGATTTTGACACTAATTTGGAAATTCGTTACTAGATGGATCAAACTATTCTTCGGTTTGGATTACTGATATGAAGGTCTCTTAATTGATGCAGCACTCGTGGGTTATTTGGGTTAGAATTTGGAGTATATCAAGGTAGTGGATGGTTCCTTATGTAATTCTACGATTTTGACAGTAATTTG
>NW_017056327.1:0-233 GCF_001483705.2 Eufriesea mexicana | reverse complement strand
AAGTCACAGATATCCTAACCTAACCTCACCAGACGTAGACAAAGTAAACCTAACGAGCCGAGTTCAATACTTCTGGACTCCCCAGAGAAAAGCGGAATATGACATAGCACGGTAGAGTACAGGTGTCCCTAAAATATCAGTGTTGGGCACAATAGTAAAAGCTACCCTATCCTAACCCAAACTGACCTAACCTAACCATACATAATCTAACTCATTCTAACCTGCCGCGAACA
>NW_017056326.1:0-233 GCF_001483705.2 Eufriesea mexicana | reverse complement strand
TATGCAACAAAAATAGCTCACCACGATATTAGTTGAAAATGTCAATAAAATTGAATTTTCCAGACAGATTATGCAGCATTGCACCGGCTATAGTATGCCTGTAGAATCTTTCCTCCTTATTTATGCAACAAAACTTGCTCACCACGATATTAGACGAATATGTCAATAACTTTGAGTTTTCCATTCAGATTCTATATCATTGCAATGGCTATATCATGCCAATAGAATCTTTC
>NW_017056325.1:0-233 GCF_001483705.2 Eufriesea mexicana | reverse complement strand
TACGCTGCCATTCGCTGCATGTCTGTGCCCTACATTGCTCTACTCTACCCTTCTCGACTCAGGCGTGGTCAGAAATAGCGACCGCGGTGCATAAGGTAGGGCTAGGTTACGTTTGGTTAGGTTAGGCTTGTCTGGGTTATGTAGGATATCTTTGCCTTTTGGCTGTACATTACTATGCGGTGGATTTCTGCGCGCTACACTGCTCTAGTATGTACTGCTTGGCACTGTGGAGG
>NW_017056324.1:0-233 GCF_001483705.2 Eufriesea mexicana | reverse complement strand
TCTCTGGCAAGTAGATGGCTGGACTTGCCATTGGATTGAAGGCGATAGGCGATCTATTCACCATGCTATAACAGGCAATAGATTTTAAATAAACATATTCTCTAGCAAGTAGATTGCTGTACTTGCCATTGGATTGAAGGCGATTGGCGATCTATTCACCAAGCTATAATAGGTTTTATATTTTGAGTAGAAATATTCTCTGGCAGGTAGATGGCTGTACATGCCATTGGTCG
>NW_017056323.1:0-233 GCF_001483705.2 Eufriesea mexicana | reverse complement strand
GCATTGTGATGGCTATAGCACGCCAAAAGTAACTTTCCCCCTTACGTCTGCAAGGAAGTTAGCACACCACGATATTAGCCGAAAATGTCAACAACATTGTATTTTCCGGCCACAATCTATATCATTGCAATGCATGTAGCACGACAACAGAATCTTTTCACCTTATTTAAGCAAGAAAGTTAACTCACAACAATATTAGTCGAAAACGTCAATAAAATTGGACTTTCCAGCCA
>NW_017056322.1:0-233 GCF_001483705.2 Eufriesea mexicana | reverse complement strand
TAATGCATTTCTACACATCTAATCTCGTCCAAATAAAAGCTAACCTTCCAAGAATTAGAGAACCGATCCTACGTTTCGAGTATTAAAACTTCCTCAACGAAGAATGGAAAATCCTGCAAAAAGGAGCAATTTTTATACCGGAAGCATGTGAAACGAGAAAAGAGAACCTTTACGGAATAATCTTCAAAAGTTATCAATTTCCATTCAGTATTTCCAACAGCATAATACAGAAA
>NW_017056321.1:0-233 GCF_001483705.2 Eufriesea mexicana | reverse complement strand
TGGATGCGTGGGTGGACGAATGGATGGGTGAATGGACGGAAGAGTGGATGTATGTATGGATGCATGTATGCATGAATGTATGGATGTATGCAAGGATGTATGCATGGTTGTATGTATGGATGTATGGATGTATGGATGTATGTATGTATGCAGGTATGGATTTACGAAAAAATGGATGTACGGATGCATGGATGTATGGATGTGTGTGTGCATGATTGGATGTATGGATGGAT
>NW_017056320.1:0-233 GCF_001483705.2 Eufriesea mexicana | reverse complement strand
GCGTTCCCAGTGAAAAGCAGGATGTGATAGAGCACAGGAAGGCGCAGAAGTCCATACAGTAGCTGTGTGCATCACAAGAGCCAAAGCTATACTAACCAAATCAAACGTAACCTATCTTGACCAAACGATACCTATCTCAATCTTACGTGCAGCGCCCACCATTTCAAGCTTCCGCACAGCCAAGCAGAATGTAGTATAGCAGAGTCGAGCGCAAAGATGCTCCGAATATCAGT
>NW_017056319.1:0-233 GCF_001483705.2 Eufriesea mexicana | reverse complement strand
TTGTATTTTCCAGCCAGATTCTACAGCATTGCAATGGCTATAGCGCGCCAATAGAATCTTTCCACCGTATTTATGCAAAAAAGTTGGCTTACCACTATATCAGTTGAGAATGTCAATAAAGTTGAATTTTCCAGCCAGATTCTATCGCTTTGAAATGGCCATAGCGCGCTAATAGAGTATTTCGTCCTTATGTGTGCAATACAGGTATTTCACCACGATATTAGTCGAAAACG
>NW_017056318.1:0-233 GCF_001483705.2 Eufriesea mexicana | reverse complement strand
CATGGCAGTGTGTTGGAGGCGTTAGCTATATCCACACCGACCGCCAGCACCACCCCGCCGCAGACAACGGCAGCCACCGACAGCGTACGAACGCGCTTAATCGCGTCGATCGTCGACCCACCATGCCGGAATGCGAAATGGTTGCCACTGAAATCGGGACCCCCGTCCGATATATGCTCTCGGAGGCGGGCAGCTCGAACGAGCACAATGAGCTTGCCCGCCTCGTCGAACAG
>NW_017056317.1:0-233 GCF_001483705.2 Eufriesea mexicana | reverse complement strand
GGAAGAAGAGGGTGGTGAATAATAGAATATTGATTTATTGTAATTACGTTCCAGACAGAAGTACTTTTTCATTTTTCATTTTTATGCGAAAAAATATTGTAACTTTCGCTGTAAATTATTTATCCTTTTACTAGTATTATTATTTTATGACACATTTATCATTAAATTTCCAAAAATATTACTTCCTGATAAGTGGATTTTGTATTCCAAAAATACGTTTTTTGATATTATTG
>NW_017056316.1:0-233 GCF_001483705.2 Eufriesea mexicana | reverse complement strand
TCCTAACCTAACCAAACGTAACACGAACAAGCGTAACATAAACACTCCGAACGTGTCGCCGCCGCTATTACTGGCCTCCCCAGTGCCAAGCAGAAAATATTATATGAGATTAGTGCGCCGAAGTCCACGGAATCGCAGTGTACAGTAGAAAAGTCAAAGACAACCAAACGTAACCCGAAATAACTTAGCATTAAATAACGTTAGTGGGCAGGAATCCTCCCAATGACCGTGTA
>NW_017056315.1:0-233 GCF_001483705.2 Eufriesea mexicana | reverse complement strand
TAAGAAATTACATTATTTTCACAAATTTTAAGTAATTTCAGAATTGTATCATTAATGTACTTATCAGTCATCCATGACTGACAGTATAAAATGCAATGTGAAAATAAGAAATTACATTATTTTTACAAATTTTAAGTAATTTCAGAATTGTATCATTAATGTACTTAAACATTACTTACCAAAAAACTTTAATGGATTTTTTTCAACCAGTTTAACCCTTCCAGTACGGAGGA
>NW_017056314.1:0-233 GCF_001483705.2 Eufriesea mexicana | reverse complement strand
GTATGGATGTATGGATGGATGGATGGATGTATTGATGTATGTATGGATGCATGGATGGATGGAAGTTTTGGTGGATGGATGTATGGGTGGAGAGGTGTATGGATCGATGGACGTATAGTTGGGATGATGTGTGGATGGATGGATGAATGGGAGGTTGGCTGTATGGAAGTATGGATGTATGGACGGCGGGCTGTATGGATGGATAGATGAATGGAAGGATTGATGTATGGATT
>NW_017056313.1:0-233 GCF_001483705.2 Eufriesea mexicana | reverse complement strand
ACGAAGAGTGGCGTACAGCGCAAAAGTCGCAGCGACCCTATACTAACCTCTCCAAACGTAATACGACCTACGCAATTTAACTTAATCTAACGTGCCGCGACTACTATTGCTTGATTTCCCAGAGCCAAGTGGATTATGCCAGGGTACAGCAGAGCGCTGAAAGCTTCCAAAGAGCAGAGAGTAACACAAACGTCAAGGATATCCTTACCTCACCTGACCAAACGTAACCTAAC
>NW_017056312.1:0-233 GCF_001483705.2 Eufriesea mexicana | reverse complement strand
ACAAAGACAAGACACAGATCCATTATCCCTAGCGGTATTAACAATTAGAAATACGGTACTGAGTACAGCCGTCACCATATTAATGTAGCCGTTGCAATCCTTTCCTCCCTGGTGGTCTATGTTCCATAGGCATTACAGAATAATCAATATATAGCACGGTCATGGATAGAGACATCCATAATTAACAGTACGGTACTTAGTATATCTTCTAGCAGGGAAGTGTAGCCATTGGA
>NW_017056311.1:0-233 GCF_001483705.2 Eufriesea mexicana | reverse complement strand
CGATACCATCATTGCTGGTATCCGCAGCGCAAAGCAAGGCATATTAGAGCAGAGTAAATCGTAAACCCACCGAATAGCAGTGTATAGCACAAAAGACAGAGGTTTCGTGTACTAACCTAATCAACGTAATCTAACCAAACGCAGCATATCCCTACCTAACGCGCCGAGAAAACTAGCAGAGCAAATTACAGCACAGTAGTGCGCAGAAATCCACTGAGTAGCATTGTATAGCG
>NW_017056310.1:0-233 GCF_001483705.2 Eufriesea mexicana | reverse complement strand
TAAGTCAGAGAGTCTGAGTTTTGATAATATTAAATGAATAATAATATTACTATTCGATTCCTAGTTATTCTGACACAGAGGAACCTGTGTGAGAGATAGAATAAGAATTTATCATGGCAGCTGGAACATTGACTACACCCAAGCTCCCATTCCAAGCTTCCAGCGCTAGGAAAATTGGTGGTCTTCGTTATTCGTATCTTGAAGTAAATAATAGAAAGATTTAACTATATTTG
>NW_017056309.1:0-233 GCF_001483705.2 Eufriesea mexicana | reverse complement strand
TGTCACGTTTGTTAGTCTCGGTTAGTTCAGGTATGGTTTGGATAACTTTGTCTGTTGTGCTTTGCACTGCAATGTGGCGGTTTTCTGCGCTCAACGCTTCTTTAGTATATTCTGCTAGACGCTGCGGATGCCAGCAAAAGTAGTCTCGCCACGTTAGGTTGAATTATATAACGTATGTTTGTGTTAAGATTGGTTTGGTTAGGATAGGATAGCTTTGACTTTTGTGCTAAACA
>NW_017056308.1:0-233 GCF_001483705.2 Eufriesea mexicana | reverse complement strand
CTAACCAAACCAAGCGTAAATTAACTCAACCTAACGTTCCGAGACTAATATTGCTGGCCTCCAAAAACCCAGGCAGAACGTATTAGAACACAGTAGAGCGCAGAAGTTAAAGCTATCCTATCCTAATATGTTCAATTATAACATAAGCAAACGTAACATAACTCAAGCATACGCACCATGACCACTATTCCTATCCTCCTCAGAGTAGCGCAGAACTTACTAGAGGACAGTAG
>NW_017056307.1:0-233 GCF_001483705.2 Eufriesea mexicana | reverse complement strand
TATCCCAACCTAACCAAACGTATCCCAGTGGAACCTAACTCGCGGCGGCCACCATTTCTGGCCCCTACAGAGCAAAGCATAGAATATTAGGTCACAGTGGAGCGTAGAAATCCAACGAATAGCTGTGTATAGCACAAAATTCAAAGCTACCCTAGCCTAACCTAACCAAACGTAGTATAACCAAACGTAACGTAACTTAAACTATCGTGCCGTGACCGCTATTGCTGGTCTCC
>NW_017056306.1:0-233 GCF_001483705.2 Eufriesea mexicana | reverse complement strand
AACACATTCTATATCAACGCAATGGCTATAGCACGCCAATTGAATCTTTCCTCCTTACTTATGTAAGGAAGATAGCTCACCGCGATATTAGTCGAAAATGTCAATTAAATTGAATTTTCCTTCCAGATTCAACTGCATTGCAATGCATATAGCACGCCAACAGAATCTTTCCTGCTTATTTACGCAAGCAAGATAACTCACCACAATATTAACGAAAATGTCAATAAAATTGA
>NW_017056305.1:0-233 GCF_001483705.2 Eufriesea mexicana | reverse complement strand
TTATGCAAAAAAGTTATCTCACCACGATATTATTTGAGAATGTCAATATAATTGTATTTTCCATGCAGATTCTATAGCATTGAGATAGCTATTGCACGCCAATAGAATCTTGCCTCCTTATTTATGCAACAAAGTTAGCTCACAACGATATTAGTTGAAGATGTCAATATAATTTAATTATCCATCATGATTCTATAACATTGCAATGTCTATATCACGCCAATAGAATCTTT
>NW_017056304.1:0-233 GCF_001483705.2 Eufriesea mexicana | reverse complement strand
ATCATTACTAGACACCCCAGAGTATGGTAGGACATTCTAGAGCCCAGTGGAGCGCACATATCCGCCGAAAAACGGTGTACAACTCAAAAGCTAAAGCTACCCTTACAAAATTCATCATAACACAGCCTAATCGAACGTAACATGACCCAACATAACGCGCAGAGACAAATGTTGATGGCATTCCCAGAGCCAAGCTGAGAGCACTAGAGCACTGGAAGGAGCAGAAATCCACC
>NW_017056303.1:0-233 GCF_001483705.2 Eufriesea mexicana | reverse complement strand
CTACAGCACGCCAATAGTATCATTCCTCCTTATTTATCCATGAAAGTTAGCTGTTCACGATATTTGTCGAAAATGTTAATAAAATTGAATTTTCCATACAGACTCTATAGAATTGCAATGGCTATAGCACGACAATAGAACCTTACTTCCTTATTTATGCAAGAAAGTTGGCTCACCACGAAATTAGTCGAAAATGTCAATGAAACGGAATTTTCGAGCCAGATTCTCTAGCA
>NW_017056302.1:0-233 GCF_001483705.2 Eufriesea mexicana | reverse complement strand
ACATTCGAATATTTCGTATAATATTCGAATGTCTCATCGTTGGGTTGTTCGTTCCACTTGTTTCATCTTTGTGGTTTATATTTGTTTCTCGTTCATTTTGTTTCCCCTTACTAATCCGTTCCATTTCAGCTTTATATATATATTTTTTCAGGTTTTAATTATTTTCTTCTTTTCAGATTTTATTTGTATTTGAGAATTAGAATATTTCGTACAATATTCGAATTGTTTCGCTT
>NW_017056301.1:0-233 GCF_001483705.2 Eufriesea mexicana | reverse complement strand
ACGATATTAGTCGAAAATGTCAATAAAAATATATTTTCCAGCCCGATTCTGAAGCATTGATGTGGCTATAGCTCGCCAGTAGCATCTTTCCTCCTAATTTCTGCAGGGATTTCAGCTCACCACGATATTAGTCGATAATGTCAATGAAACTGTATTTTCCATCCAGATAATATAGAATTCCAATGGCCATAGCACCCCAATAGAATCTTTCCTCCGTATTTATGCAAGAAAGT
>NW_017056300.1:0-233 GCF_001483705.2 Eufriesea mexicana | reverse complement strand
ACTTTGGTGTTGGGTGGCACGTGAACGCGTAGATTAAGGGGGTCCGAATTGGGGGCACGTTTGAGCAAGGACCGGTGAGATTTAGGGGGTAGGAAGGTTGATAAGATTGGTGTTAGCGAAAAATGTGAACGAATGTTTTTGGTACGAATCGTAGTGTTTAATGAGGTTTGGGGGGTAGGAAGGTTGATAAGATTGGTTCTGAGGAAAAATACGAATGAATGTTTTTGGTACGA
>NW_017056299.1:0-233 GCF_001483705.2 Eufriesea mexicana | reverse complement strand
ATAACCCAAACCAACCTAACCATACCTAACACGATCTAACCTGCCAAACCACTATTACTGGCCGTCCCTGAATCGAGCAGGGCATATTGAAGCACAGCGGAGCGCAGTGGTCCACCGAATTGCAGTGTAAAGCACAAAAGTCGAAGCGATCCTCTCATAACCTAACCAACAGTAACACAACCAAACGTAACCTAACTCAACCTAACTTGCAGGGACCACTACTGCTGGCCTCC
>NW_017056298.1:0-233 GCF_001483705.2 Eufriesea mexicana | reverse complement strand
CGCGTTGTTTTCACCCCCTGCTCTGCATTCCGGAGCCTGCAACCGATTCCCGATGCCCGAGGCCAGAATCCAGGGATTCCCTGCCTCTCTGCCGAGAACACGTTCTTCCTTTTCGCGTTTCGCGAGTGAAGCGCAGGGGCTCGGTAGCCTGCAGGTACCTCGGGGTGGCTCGATCTCACGAAGGGTGCAGAAATGGCGAAAAAATTCTAGGTACCCACTGCACGACAAATACA
>NW_017056297.1:0-233 GCF_001483705.2 Eufriesea mexicana | reverse complement strand
CCTGTCGTGCTGAGGACACTACTGCCGGCATCCCCAGCGCCAAGCAAAGCATAGTAGAGTACAATAGAGCGCTGAAATTCGCCGAATAGCAGTGTACAGGGCAAAAGTCAAAACTACCCTCTCATAACCTATCACAACGCAGCACAAGCAGACGTAACGTAATCAATGCAGACGTTCAGTGAGCGCTATTGCTGGCCACACGAGAGCTAAGCAGAGTATAGCAAAGCAATGTA
>NW_017056296.1:0-233 GCF_001483705.2 Eufriesea mexicana | reverse complement strand
AGCTTTGTGACACTGTCACCCCAATATTGACTCATACACATAAAGCTTTGTGACACTGTCACCTCGATATTGACTCATACACACAGAGTTTTGTGACACTGTTACTTCAATATTAACTTATACACACAAAGACTTGTGACACTGTCACTTCAATATCGACTTATACACACAGAGCTTTGTGGAACTGTCACCCCAATATTGACTCATACACACAGAGCCTTGTGACACTGTCA
>NW_017056295.1:0-233 GCF_001483705.2 Eufriesea mexicana | reverse complement strand
TTAATAATATTTTTAATAATATTATTGCATTAAAAATATGATATTCGTTAAAAAATATAATATTCATTGTTTATTTTCCTTATTTTGCACATAGAATGAATAAATGCGTAAAATTTGTAAAATGTCTCAGGAAGTTAGTATTATTATCTTGAGAATTTACTATTTTGTTAAATCTGAGTATATAAAAATTGGAAATTTATTTAAAAATATGAGATATATATATATAGATATAT
>NW_017056294.1:0-233 GCF_001483705.2 Eufriesea mexicana | reverse complement strand
AATGATCGCCACCAGCAACGAAGTTGTCTCCCTAAGGGCAGATTAACACTTAGCCGACCGATCAGGGAGATCTCCCCATTTTAAAGTAAATCGGTACCCTACCGATCGGGGAGATCTCCCATTTTGACCTTTGCAACGTATTTCTTGTTTTCGGTTATTATTTACACTATCTCCATTTGGAGTTGTTCGCAATTACTGACGAACTGCACATAAAGCACAACATATAATAAAAT
>NW_017056293.1:0-233 GCF_001483705.2 Eufriesea mexicana | reverse complement strand
CCTCACCAAACGTAATATGACGGAACGTAGCATAGTTCAAACTAACGTGCAGAGACAACTGTTGCCGGCATAACCAGAGCCAAGCAGATAATGTGAGTGCATAGTAGAGCGCAGAAATACAACGAATAGAAGTGTATAGCGCAAAAGGAAGGGTTATCCCAACCGAACGTCCCATATCCGAACATAGCCGAACGTAACGTAACACAACGTATCGTGCCGCGTCCATTATATCT
>NW_017056292.1:0-233 GCF_001483705.2 Eufriesea mexicana | reverse complement strand
ACACACAGCTGTTCGGAGTATTGCTGCGCTGTACTATGCTCCACTATATTATGCTTAGCTATGTGAGTGCCAGCAATATTTGTCTTGGCACGTTGGGTTGAGGCAGGATACGTTTGGTTAGTTTAGGATGGGCTAATTTCGGAGATGCTAGCTTTGACTTTCGTATTAAGCACTGACGTTCGCTGGATTTCTGAGCCCGACTGCGTTCTACCACACTCTGCTTGGCACTGGAG
>NW_017056291.1:0-233 GCF_001483705.2 Eufriesea mexicana | reverse complement strand
ATCTAGTAATTTTATCTTGTGATAATAAATGAAATCTCAAAGTTAACTACGATGTGTATACATATAAAAATCCGAATCGATGATTCGTAAACTTTCACTTCGTCGCAATTATACAATTGCATTATAATCAGAGCAGCAATGTTCTCGAAAACTTGGACAAACGAATATTAAGAAAAATCGTCGATTACAGTATTTATTCAAGTAACTAACTAACGTGTGAGTATTTTTACATT
>NW_017056290.1:0-233 GCF_001483705.2 Eufriesea mexicana | reverse complement strand
AGAAGTTCTAAACAGGGGTCCACGCTCATAAAGCCAGCCAAGACTAAGTTACCACTAGTGCTATGAAAATAATAGTTACTACTTGAAGATTAAACAAATTCGGACCAGTATGCCCTTCGTCTATTAGTGATTTATTCTTTCTTACTAGGAACTAGCGACTACCACTAGTGGCAGCTGAGTGTCATGGTACGCAGCTAATAAGGGAATCTTGGGATGAGATCGATAAACGTTTC
>NW_017056289.1:0-233 GCF_001483705.2 Eufriesea mexicana | reverse complement strand
ACGTGACCCGTAGGGCGGGAGAAACAAAACAATACAAGGACATAAATAAGTATAACACATATTACTTCCTTTTTTAAAATCTCTTAATAGCCCGTCGAACGTGAAGTTACAGATGAAGATGCGTGGTTTTGTTCTTGGTAAAAAGAAAATGAAACTGCGATGTTTATACTTTAAAATACTTTTTATTCACTTTGAAAGTTTTACATATACACGTTAATTATTAACGACATAAT
>NW_017056288.1:0-233 GCF_001483705.2 Eufriesea mexicana | reverse complement strand
AACCAAACGTAACCTAACCCAACCCAACGTGCCACGAGCACTGTTGCACTCATCCCGAGAGTCAAACTGGGTTCAGGAGAGCACCGTATTGCGCAGGATTCCACCGAACAGCAGTTTATAGCAGAAAAGTCCAAGCTACCCTATCCTATGCCATGCAAACGTAATATAGTCAATCGCAACATAACCTAACACAACGTGCCGAGACCACTATCGCTGGCCTCCCCAGAGCTTAG
>NW_017056287.1:0-233 GCF_001483705.2 Eufriesea mexicana | reverse complement strand
TCCAAGCTATAACAGATTATAGATCTTGAATAGCCCTATTCTCTGGCAAGTAGATGGGTGTACCCGCCATTGGATTGAAGGCGTTAGGCGATCTATTTACAAAGCTATAACAGATTATATATATTTAATGCTCCTATTCTCTGGCAAGTAGATGGCTCTACTTGCTATTGGATTGGATGCGATAGACGATCTATTCACCAAGCTATAACGGGTTACTGATTTTGTATAGGCCG
>NW_017056286.1:0-233 GCF_001483705.2 Eufriesea mexicana | reverse complement strand
CCCTCCGAACCTAACAAATCGTAGAGTAAGCGAACGTAACCTAATGCAACCTAACGTTCTGCATCCACTATTGCTGGCCCCCCAGAGCCAAGCAGAGCTTATTACAGCACAGTAAAGCGCAGAAGTTCACCAAATGGTAGTATATAGCGCAAAGGCCGATGCTGTTCTCCCCAACCCTAAACAAACGTAACAAAACCAAACGTAGCCTAAACCAGACTGACGTGCCGAGACCA
>NW_017056285.1:0-233 GCF_001483705.2 Eufriesea mexicana | reverse complement strand
AGGTTATAGATTTTGAATTGACCCATTCTCTGGAAAGTAGATGGCTGTACTTGCCATTGGATTCAAGGCGTCAGGCGATCTATTTACCAAGCTATTCCAGGTTATAAATTTTTAATAGAACTATTCTGTGGCAAGTAGATGGCTGTACTTGCCATTAGAATGAAGGCGTAATGCGATCTATTCACCAAGCTATAGCAGGTTATAGATTTTGAATAGACCTATTCTCTGGCAAG
>NW_017056284.1:0-233 GCF_001483705.2 Eufriesea mexicana | reverse complement strand
TTGCAGTAAAAACTAACATATTCGTTACCTTTTTAATTATAAAACCAACAGAAAAATATTCAAATAAAAATTATGTAATATTAATTTTTGTCACTGACAACCTATGTACGTTTCTGTTTATCATCTAATAATAGCTCTCAAAACCAGTACAGATACCTACAATAAGATATAGTATATAATATAATAGATATATAATTTACATATCTATATGTATTATATTTAAGCTATATATT
>NW_017056283.1:0-233 GCF_001483705.2 Eufriesea mexicana | reverse complement strand
GACATTTCAGGCTAATATTGTGGTGAGCTATCTTTCTGGCATAAATAAGGTGGAAAGATTCTACTGCCGTGCTATAGCCATAGCATTGATATAGAATGTGTTTGTAAAATACAAATTTATTGATATTTTCGACTGATATTGTGGTGAGCACACTTTCTTCCATATATAATGAGGAAAGATATAATTCACTTGCTACAATCGTCGCAATGCTGTAGAATATGGCTGGAAGATTC
>NW_017056282.1:0-233 GCF_001483705.2 Eufriesea mexicana | reverse complement strand
AAGCCTACCCCAAACCATCATAACCAAACAATACGTAGCCTACCTCAAACTTATGTGCGGAGATCACAATTGCTGGCTTCGCCAGTGTCGAGCAGAGAGCAGTAGAGCAATGTAGAATGCAGAAATCCGCCGGAAAAGCGATGTATAGTACGAAAGTCATAGGTATTCTGCCTAACATAACCAATCGTAACATAAGCATACGTAACGTAACAGAACATAATGTGCCCCGAAAG
>NW_017056281.1:0-233 GCF_001483705.2 Eufriesea mexicana | reverse complement strand
AAAGGTTTCCATCCATTTATTAGCAAGGCAAACAATTTCTAGACACGAGGCACTCATATTCAATGGTTAACTGCCGAGTAACTGTAAAATAGAAACACAGGCGAATTTCCACACCACATATAGGCATTGGTCTTCGAATCCCCAAGCTTCCTTGCGTCCGTTATTCCAAAACGTGAAAAGTGATAAAACAGACATTTTATAATACATTTTATTAAAAATTCTCATTTTATTTG
>NW_017056280.1:0-233 GCF_001483705.2 Eufriesea mexicana | reverse complement strand
CCATACCAAACCTACCCAAGCGTAGAGTAACTGAACTTAACGTGACGGGACCAATATTGATGGCCTCCCCAGAGCCAGGCAGAGCACATTAAGGCACATTAGGGCGCAGAAATCCTCCGAATAGCAGTGAATAGCACAGAAGACGAATTAGAATATCTTAACCTAGCCAGATGTGACATATCCAAAAGTAACCTAACTCAATGAAACATGACGAGACGATCATTGCTGACATC
>NW_017056279.1:0-233 GCF_001483705.2 Eufriesea mexicana | reverse complement strand
CTTTGCGGTGGCCAGCATTCGTGGTCCGGGCACGAAAGTTTGGGTTATGTTGCATTCGGTTGTGTGAGGTTTTGTTATGTTAGGACAGAGTGGATCTGACTTCTGTGCCATACGCTGCTATTCAGTGGATTCCTGCGGTATACTCTGCTCTAATATGTTCCGCTTGGCGTTGCGGAAGCCAGCAACAGTGGACTAGGAACGTTAGGTTGATGTAGGTTGAATTAGGGAACGTT
>NW_017056278.1:0-233 GCF_001483705.2 Eufriesea mexicana | reverse complement strand
GATAGGTTACGCATGGTTAGGTTATGTTAGGATAAGTTTGGTTAGTACACATTTGCCTTACGTGCTATACACTGTTATTCGGTGGATTACAGTGGTCTGCAGTGCTATGAAAGACTCTGCTCGGCTCAGGCGAAGTCGGGAGCTGTGGTCACGGCAGGTTAATTAGAGAGATGCTACGTTCGTCTAGGTTAGGTTTTGTGAGGTTAGGACAGGGTATCTTCGACTTTTGTGAT
>NW_017056277.1:0-233 GCF_001483705.2 Eufriesea mexicana | reverse complement strand
TAACGTGTCCCAAACTTACGTGCCACGAAAGCTATTGCTAGCCCAACGAGAGCTAAGCAGAGTGTAGCAGAGCAACGTAGAATGCTGAAATCGTCGAAACAGCAGTGCATAGCAAAAAGATAAGAGGTTTCTAACCCTAATCTGACCTAACATGACCTAATCAAGCATAACCAATCCCAACCTAACGTGCCTAGCCCACGATTGTCTTCCATTTGTCAAACAGAATATGGTAG
>NW_017056276.1:0-233 GCF_001483705.2 Eufriesea mexicana | reverse complement strand
AATTTTATTGACATTTTCGACTGGAATCGTGGTGAGCTATCTTTCATGCATAAATAAGGAGGAGAGATACTGTTGTCGTGCTATAGCCGTTGCAATGATATAGAACGTGGTTGGAAAATTAAAATTTATTGGCATTTTCGACTAATACCGTGGTGGGCTAACTTTCTTATATAAATAAGGAGGAAATATTCTATTAGCGTGCTATTACCATTGCAACGCTATAGTATCTTCCT
>NW_017056275.1:0-233 GCF_001483705.2 Eufriesea mexicana | reverse complement strand
GTGTGCTCGGCTGGCGTATGCAATTCAGACCGTTCTGTTAATTGTAAACATCTCTATGCATATCCGTACATTACATTGGTTATTCTCGAATTGGTTTGGGGCTCTATTCGCCACCGAATACAGAAGTGTAGCCGATACGGTACAGTGACTATGGATGTACTCTGTATTGAGTTCTCTATTGTTTATACCTAGATGGATAAAGGGTGTGTCTTTTTCATTCTAGAATTAGTGTA
>NW_017056274.1:0-233 GCF_001483705.2 Eufriesea mexicana | reverse complement strand
TGGATTTCTACGCTCTATTGTGCTCTAGCGTGTCCTGATTGGCTTTGGGCAGGGCAGTAATTGTTGTCTCTGCACGTAAGGTTGGGTAAGGCTATGTTTGGTTCTGCTGTGTTGGTTGGTGTTAGGTACGTGTAGCTTTGACTTTTCTGATATACACTGCGGTTCTTTTCATTTCTGCGTTCTACTCTCCACTAATGTGTTCTGCTTGGCTCTGCGGGGGCCAGCAGTGGCGG
>NW_017056273.1:0-233 GCF_001483705.2 Eufriesea mexicana | reverse complement strand
AACGCATCCTGGCATAACCTGACCAAAGCTAATGTACCCAAACGAAGTTAGCTCAACATAACGTGACGTGACCAATATTGCTGGTCGCCCCAGAGCCAAGCAGAACAGACTAGGCTACAGGAGAGGGCAGAAATCCACCGAATAGCAGTTTGTAGCGCAGAAGTCAAGGATACATTATCCTAGCCTAACCAAACGAAACTTAAGCATACGTAACATGCCTGAAACAAACGAGC
>NW_017056272.1:0-233 GCF_001483705.2 Eufriesea mexicana | reverse complement strand
TGCGCTCTTCTGTGCTCTAATATTTTCTACTTGGCTCGTGGTAGGCTAGCAATAGTGGTCTAGGCGCATTGACCTGTGTTGCGTTACGTACGCTTACGTTACGTTTGGCTAGGTTAGAAAACGATAGCCTTGACTTTTGTGCTATACAATGCTATTCGGTGTATATCTGCTCTCTACTGTGTTATAACACGTTCTGCCTGGCCCTGGGTAGGCCAGCAACATCGGCCTCGCCA
>NW_017056271.1:0-233 GCF_001483705.2 Eufriesea mexicana | reverse complement strand
CTGTACACCGCTGTTCGCCTTATTTCTGTTCTCATCGGCACGCTAATGCGCTCAGCTTGGCTCATAGAGGGTCAGCAACAGTGGTATCGGCAAGCTACGTTGGGTTAGGTTACGATATGTTCGATTTGGTAAGGAGAGGTTAGGTTAGGATATCTTTGACTTTTGTGCCGTACACTGCAATGCGGTGGACTATTGCGCTCCATTGTGCTCTAGTATATTCTGCTATGCTCTGG
>NW_017056270.1:0-233 GCF_001483705.2 Eufriesea mexicana | reverse complement strand
CAGGCTACTTTTGGTTACGATAGGTTAGGTCAGGTTTGGTCAGCATATCCTCGACTAATGTACCGTACACTGCTTTTCGGTGGATTTCTGCGCTCCACTGCGTCCAGCTATATTCCGCTTTGCTTAGGGGATTCCAGCAAGAGTAGTATCGGCACGTTAGGTTAAGTTAAGATTCGTTTGATTATATCACATTTGAATAAGTTAGGAGAGGATGGCTTTGACATTTTTGCTAT
>NW_017056269.1:0-233 GCF_001483705.2 Eufriesea mexicana | reverse complement strand
CTGACACTCTCATCATCACAGACAGTGACCGTTATTAGCCGAAGATGGTGACGAAGATCATCGGTCACTGTTTTCTGTGGTCAAAGAAGAATCAACGGAGTTAATCAGTCGTGAAGATGCACGCACGCCGTGCCTTCTTTTCTCGAACGCACAATACTAATTTGAGATACTGATAATCCGTTTAATCGTTATTCAGGTGTAGAAATGTTATTTTAATACTGTGCTCATCCTTT
>NW_017056268.1:0-233 GCF_001483705.2 Eufriesea mexicana | reverse complement strand
GAGAGTAGAACGCAGAAATCCATAGAATCGCAGTGCATATCGGAAAAGCCAATGTTACCCAAATCCAACCCAAACCAACAGAACACAGACAAACATAGCCTATCTCAACATAGCGTGCCGAGACAAGTGTTGCTGGCATTCGCATAGATAACCTGAAGACATTTGAGCAATGTAGGGCGCAGAAATCCACCTAATAGCAGAATATAGCACTAAAGTCAATGCTATCCTATACT
>NW_017056267.1:0-233 GCF_001483705.2 Eufriesea mexicana | reverse complement strand
TGACATGGCCAAGCGTAACCTAACTCAACCTATCGTGCCGCGACCACTATGCTGGCCATCACAAGGTTATGGAGAGTATGGTAGGGATATGCAGAGCGCTGAAATACACCGCATCTCTGTGTATAGCACAAAAGTCGAAGATATGCTGTCACAACCCAAACAAACCTAACCCAACCGAACGTAACCTAACTGTACCTAACGCGCCGCGGCGGCAGCTTCTGGCCCCCACAGCG
>NW_017056266.1:0-233 GCF_001483705.2 Eufriesea mexicana | reverse complement strand
AGTATATTATAATATATTAATAATATAGTATATTACAGTATATTATTTAAATATATCTTATTAATAGTGTGTGCCCTTGTATAATAAATAAATTAGAATATATGAATATGTACTTACATTTATCTTATTGTATTACAAATTTGTATTACATGTTTCTCTCGAAAAATTATGGAAAGAAAGTTAATATATTTTTTCAATTGTACCGAATCGATAATTTATAATGTATTTTTTTA
>NW_017056265.1:0-233 GCF_001483705.2 Eufriesea mexicana | reverse complement strand
GAATCTTTCCTCCTCATATATCCAAGAAAGTTAGGTCACCACAATATTAGCCGAAAATGTAAACAAAATATATTTTTCCAGACAGACTCTATAACATTGCAATGCCTACAGCACGCCTATAGCATGTTTCTTCCTTAATTATGCAAGAATGTTAGCTCACCACGATATTCATCGAAATTGTCAATAAAATTGAATTTTCCAGCCAGATTCTATAGGATTGCAGTGACTATAGT
>NW_017056264.1:0-233 GCF_001483705.2 Eufriesea mexicana | reverse complement strand
ACTCAATTTTATTGACATTTCCGGCTAATATCGTGGTGAGCATGCTTTCTTGCATAAATAAGGAGGAAAGATTCTGTTGGTATGCTACAGCCATTGCAGTCCTGTAGAATCAGGCAGGAAAATACAATTTTATTGACATTTTCGACTAATATCGTGGTGAGCTAAATTCCTTGCGTAAGAAAGGAGGAAGCATTCTGTTGGCGTGCTCTAGTCATTGCAATGCTATAGAATCT
>NW_017056263.1:0-233 GCF_001483705.2 Eufriesea mexicana | reverse complement strand
TTTTCTAACTTAAATGTTGATCATGCTGGTCAATTAGCTGCATGTCACGTAGTGTACATTTGTCTTTAGTAATGATGAATGATAGCATTGATATATTAGTGTAAATGATATATTAATATATTTAGTAATGATATACGAGACAGGTATGATATGGGATAATGAATTTTCTTTGGTATAGTAATTATTAATTTTGGATAGTAATTTTAAGTCTCTTAAGCTAAATTAGTAATGAA
>NW_017056262.1:0-233 GCF_001483705.2 Eufriesea mexicana | reverse complement strand
CATGTGGATTCTATAGCATTCCATCGTCTATAGCACGCCAATATAACCTTTCTTCCTTACTTACACCAGAAAGATAGCTAACCACAATATTGGACGAAAATGTCAATAAAATTGAGTATTTCAGCCACATTCTAAAGTATTGCAATGGCTACAGCTCGCCAATAGGATCCTTCCCCCTTGTTTATACAAGAAAGATAACTCGCCACCATATTAGTCGAAAATGTAAACAAAAT
>NW_017056261.1:0-233 GCF_001483705.2 Eufriesea mexicana | reverse complement strand
ACACTCGCACATATTACGTTTATATCATCGCAAATGATTTTAATTTCCATGAACTTCTAGTCTATCTAAATATGGTTTTGCTATGTACCTATAATATTAAAATATTCGTCGGTATTTCATTCTATAACGTTTGCTTAATTTTTCAAACCTAAGTACTCATTCAAAAATTGATAGATACATAGAACATGTTTCAAACGTTCATTTTCCCAATATTGTAAAATAAAGCAATAGTA
>NW_017056260.1:0-233 GCF_001483705.2 Eufriesea mexicana | reverse complement strand
TGACGCCTTCAACCAATGGCAAGTATAGCCACTTACTTGCCAGAGAATAGGTCTATTCAAAATATAAGATCTGTTATAGCTTGGTGAATAGATCGCCGAGCGCCATCAATCCAATGGCAAGTACAGCCATCTACTTGCCTGAGAATAGGCCTATTCAATATCTATAAGCAGCCATTGCTTGGTGATTAGATCGCCTATCGTCTGCAATCCAATGGCAAGTACACCCATCTACT
>NW_017056259.1:0-233 GCF_001483705.2 Eufriesea mexicana | reverse complement strand
ATGGATACGATACAGCTTGGATGCCTCGCTGTTCTATGCTTAGTGTTAAAAAGGGAAAGAAAATGAAACTGTCGTTGGTGGGTCATTACCGTGTATTCAAATTCATACAAAACAATATATCGCATTGCCAGCGTGTTTCGCCAGTTGCGTGCAATATAAAACAAGCGGCGTTTCGTGAGTGTATCAGAACGCGTTCCACGCTTGTGTGGTCAATTCTATTTGAATTGATAATT
>NW_017056258.1:0-233 GCF_001483705.2 Eufriesea mexicana | reverse complement strand
TGGAGAGAATTGCTTAGACTCTTGTGCCATACATTGCTATTCGTTGGACTTCTGCCCTCTACTACGCTCTAATGCTTGGCTCCGGGACTGCCACAAATGGTGTTCTCGGCGCATTAGATTGAATTATGCTTCGTTTGGATATGCTACGTTTGGTGAAGTTGGGACACGGAAGCTTCGACTTTTGTGCCATACACTGCTGTGCGGTAGATTTCTGCCTTCCACTGCGCTCTAAT
>NW_017056257.1:0-233 GCF_001483705.2 Eufriesea mexicana | reverse complement strand
TGAGGATATCAACGAGTCTTCTTCTGTCTCGCGTTTGTCGAACTGACTCGCAATTTATGGGGAACTAGTTATGGGGTACGACAAATGGCGGCCTACACAGAGTAACCTATCGCGTTTTCTTTGGGAGAGCAAGGAAAAATAAAATGGAAACGCGAATGAGTAAAAATTGCAAATTGCAATTCCAGTTAGCCTTCCTTTCGCTCATTTACATATTTTCCTTTGATTCTACTTTC
>NW_017056256.1:0-233 GCF_001483705.2 Eufriesea mexicana | reverse complement strand
TTCAATTTTATTGACATTTTCCACTAATATCGGGGTGAGCTATCTTTTTTGCGTAAATAAGACGGAAATATTCGTTTGGCGTGCTATTGCCATTGCAACGTAAAAGAATCTTGCTGGAAAATTCAATTCTATAGACATTATCCACTGATATCGTGGTGAGCCAACTTCCTTCCATAAATAATGATGAAAGATTCTATTGGCGTGTTATAGGCACTGCAATGCTATCGAATCGT
>NW_017056255.1:0-233 GCF_001483705.2 Eufriesea mexicana | reverse complement strand
GAGTGCTGTACCCGTTGAATTGATATGTCCAATGATGCTTTAGATTCTATAGTAATTCTAGAAAGAGAAAAGACGTATCCATTACCGTTCGAGTTATTAGCAGCTGGCAATACAGTCCTAAGTACAGCCGGCAGCACATTACTCTAGCTGTTGGATTCATTCCTTCACTGATGACTTAAATCCCACATTAGTGCTGGAATAATCAATGCATAGATCAGTTATGTCAAAAGATA
>NW_017056254.1:0-233 GCF_001483705.2 Eufriesea mexicana | reverse complement strand
GTGTACTCTATTGTCAATACTTACCATCTCGATGGATAATTGATATTCCCTTTGCCATTCTAGTATTGCCAGAAGATTTAAGTCATGAATGCATATACATATTCAACGGAAACAGTACCCTGTTAATTGCTGTATGCGGTATTGTATTGCCAAAGCTTACTATCTCGAGCGGTAATTCATATTTCTATTGTCATTCTAGGATTGTTACTGAATTTAAACCTTTCGGTACTAGG
>NW_017056253.1:0-233 GCF_001483705.2 Eufriesea mexicana | reverse complement strand
GGGTGGTTTTATGGATGGATGGATGTGTGGGAGGATGGGTGTATGGATGGATAGATGTATGGACCGATGGCCGTATGGATGAATGTACGTATGGATGGATTGAGGTATGGATGAGCGGATGTACGGATGAATGGATGTACGGAAGAATGGACGTACGGATGGATTGAGGTATGGATGTATGAATGTATGAATGGATCGATGTATACATGTGTGGATGTATGGATTGATGGATG
>NW_017056252.1:0-233 GCF_001483705.2 Eufriesea mexicana | reverse complement strand
CCACTTAGGTAATCCGCAACAAACAACTATATATCACCCTTCAAGAAGACACGCATAATTATCGAGATTGTTTAAGCAACATAATTATCTGGATTGTTTATCTTCTGTATTCTAATTGTACGTAGGGATAGACAAAATTAGAGTGATGAGAAAGGGTATGCAATTGCAGCTCATCCTGGTTTCATAATTCTTATCTACACTTCATGAGTTCCTGGAATCTTTTTGACGATTAT
>NW_017056251.1:0-233 GCF_001483705.2 Eufriesea mexicana | reverse complement strand
TCCAAACCTGACCCAACCGAACGTAGAGTAACTCATAATAAGGTGCCGAGGTTAGTATTGCTGCCCTCCACAGAGCCAAGCAGAGCATATTAGAGCGCAGCAGAGCGCAGGAATCAACCGCATGGCCGTGTATAGACAAAAGACGGAGGTATCCCATCCTAACTTAACCGAAGTAACCGAACCGCACAAAACGTAACTCAATCTATCGGGCCGGGAGCCCCATTGCCGGCCAG
>NW_017056250.1:0-233 GCF_001483705.2 Eufriesea mexicana | reverse complement strand
TGACCAGCCCCAACCTTGCCTGGCCTGACCTGACCTGATGTGACATGACATGACATGATCTGAGCTGAAGTGAATTGGCCTGAACTGACCTGACCTGAACTGACCTGGCCTGACCCGACCTGACCTGACCTGACCTGACATGACCTGACCTGACTTGACTGAGCTGACCAGACCAGGCCTGACCTGACCTGACCTGACATGACCTGATCTAACTTGACCTGACCTTGCCTGAC
>NW_017056249.1:0-233 GCF_001483705.2 Eufriesea mexicana | reverse complement strand
TATCTTGGTGAACAGATCGCCTAACGGCTTCAATCCTATGGCAAGTGCAGCCACCTACTTGCCTGAGAATCGGTCTATTCAAAATCTATAATCTGTCATAGCTTGGACAATAGGTCGCCTATCGTCTTCAACCAATGGCAACTGCAGCCACCTACTTGCCAGAGAATAGTTCTATTCGAAATCTATAATCTGTTATAGCATTGTGAATAGATCGCTTAACGCCTTCAATCCAA
>NW_017056248.1:0-233 GCF_001483705.2 Eufriesea mexicana | reverse complement strand
CCGTATTTGGTTAGGATGGCTACAAATGCTATGCTGTACACTGCTGTTCAGTGGATTTCTGCGATCTACTGTACTCCAGTATGACCTGCTAGGCTATGGGAGGGGGGGCAACAATAGCAGTGTCGGCACGTTAGGTTGAGTCAGGCTATGCTAGGCTATATCTCGGTGGGCTGGATTAGGCATGGTAGCTACGACTTTTCTGGTAAACACTGCGACTATATGGATTTCTACGC
>NW_017056247.1:0-233 GCF_001483705.2 Eufriesea mexicana | reverse complement strand
GGCACGGCAGGATTCATTAGGCCACGTTTGGTAATGTTACGATTGGTTAGGTTAGGACAGTGTAGCTTTGATTTTTGCGATATGCACAGCTATTCGGCGGTTTTCTACATTCTACACTGCTCTACTGTTTCCTTCTTGTCCCTAAGGAGGCCAGTAATATTCTACGTTATGTTAGCTTATGTTAGTTTGGTTTGGGTACGGTTAGCTTTGACTTTCGCGGTATAAATTGAAGC
>NW_017056246.1:0-233 GCF_001483705.2 Eufriesea mexicana | reverse complement strand
TATAGCCAATGCAATGCTATAGAATCTGGCTGGAAAATTTAATTTTATTGACTTTTATGACTATATCTTGGTGAGGTAGCTCTCGCGCATAAATAAGGAGGTAAGATTATATTGACCAGCTATGGCCATTGCAATTCTATAATGTCTGGATGGAAAATTCAATTTTAGTGACAATTTGAACTAATATCATGGTGAGCTGACATCCTTGCATAAATAAGGAGGAAAGATTCTAC
>NW_017056245.1:0-233 GCF_001483705.2 Eufriesea mexicana | reverse complement strand
ACGTACATCCATACATCCATACATTCATCCATCCATCCATCCATGCATCCACAAGTCCATCAAGGCGTACTTCCATCCTCCGATACATCCATCCATTCATACATCCATATATATATATATATACATCCATACATACATCCATTCATACTCCCATGCATACATCCATACATACATCCATACAAACATCCATACATACATCGATACATCCATACATTCATGCAACCATACATCTG
>NW_017056244.1:0-233 GCF_001483705.2 Eufriesea mexicana | reverse complement strand
GGGTGGGATTAATTGAAGTCATAATAGTTACAGAAAGGTGGTAAAGGCATGCTTTGCTAATTCACGTTAAATTGCTGAGGAAAGTAAAAATATAGGAATTGCTAATTTTTTAAAACAACTTGCAATATATGTTGATAAAAAATTAAGCGAATGTAACTTACCAATAACTTTGAAAGAAACTAGTTTTCAATAACAGATATGGAGTAAAACTTGTACCATTCTGTCTGGAACTA
>NW_017056243.1:0-233 GCF_001483705.2 Eufriesea mexicana | reverse complement strand
TAAGGCTGTGTTAGGTTACACATTGTTGTCTCAGGTTAGCAAGGTTTGTCTAGGATTTCTCTGTCTTTTGTGCTATACATCGCTATTCGTTGCTTTTTACGCTCCACATTGCTCTACAATAGTCCGACCTACCATGGGTAGCGAGCAGTGGTGGCTCTGTCACGTTAGCCTGTCTTAGGTTACGTTTGGTTTGATTTGGTTAGGCTAAACTTAGATAGTATAGCTTTGACTTT
>NW_017056242.1:0-233 GCF_001483705.2 Eufriesea mexicana | reverse complement strand
CTCGGCACGTCAAGTTGTGTCAGGCTATTATTGCTTATGTTCGGTTAGTGTGGGTTAGGCTTGTGTTGCCTTAGCTTTCCAGATATACACTGCGATTGTGTGGATTTCTGCGTTATACTCTCCAATAACGTATTCTGCTCGGCTCTGGGGATGCCAGCAATAGTGGTCGTGGCACGTTATGATGAGTTAGGTTTCGTTTGGTTATGTTACGATTGGCTAGGTCAGGAGAGGAT
>NW_017056241.1:0-233 GCF_001483705.2 Eufriesea mexicana | reverse complement strand
GACCTAGCTTTCTTGCATATAGAAGGAAGAAAGGTTCTACTGGTGTACTATAGTCACTGCAATGCTATAGAATCTGCCTGGAAAATACAATTTTATAGACGTATTCGACATATACCGTGGTAGGCGAGATTTTGCGCATAAATGAGGAGGAATTATTCTATTGTCGTGCTATAGCCATTGCAATGCTATAGAATCTGGCTGGAAAACTCGATTTTATGGACGTTTTCGACTGA
>NW_017056240.1:0-233 GCF_001483705.2 Eufriesea mexicana | reverse complement strand
AATGGATGGATGGATGTACTGATGGATAGATATATGGATGTATGTATGTTTGGGTGGATGGATGTATGGATGTATGCATGACATACCTATGAATATATGGATGTATGGTTGAATGGATGTAGGGGGGTATGTATGTATGTACGGATGTGTATATGGAATTTAGTAGGGACGTATGTATGGATGTATGTGTGGATGTACGTATGGATGTATGTATGGATGTATGTATGGATGTA
>NW_017056239.1:0-233 GCF_001483705.2 Eufriesea mexicana | reverse complement strand
TTTCATTCAGTAATGTTCGATTAAGCCTTTCCATTCAGTTGAGGTGTATACAGTGTCGTATAAACTAGTATAATTACTTTCTGTTTTCACCAATTCTTGAATTTTCGACTGGTAACTCTCCTGCTTCCATTACTGCATCTAAATCTGTATGTTATTCCACTTTGCTTCTACTGCTGTAACATATTTATACAATTTTTGTCATGCATCAATATTTGATTCCATAAGATAAATCC
>NW_017056238.1:0-233 GCF_001483705.2 Eufriesea mexicana | reverse complement strand
TCCAAGTTTGGTAAGGTTGGGTTGAGTAAGGTTATGTTTGGATGTCTCTGACTTTTGTGCCATACACTGTTACTTGGTGGCTTTCTGCACTCTACTGCGCTCTAGACTGTTCCGCTTGGCTCCGCGGAGGTCAGCAGCAATGTTCTCGGCACGTTAGCTTGAGATGGATGTCGTTCGGTTGTGCTGCGTTTGGTTAGCACATGATGGGGTAGCCTTGACTCTTATACTATACA
>NW_017056237.1:0-233 GCF_001483705.2 Eufriesea mexicana | reverse complement strand
AATTAGGTTGAAAATCAGAAAAATTTCTAGGATCGGGAAGAGAAGACGAGACTCAAGAAGTGTGCTCTCCGTGTGGGACATGTAAGAAATCTAATCATGAACAATGGAACAATGGACAGAGAACAATGGAACAAAACAATGGATTTTGGACTCAAGAACAATCAGCCATGTGGTGAAGAAGCTAGAATATTTTAAGGAATAAGAAACAATAAGAACAGGAATTGAATCAGCAA
>NW_017056236.1:0-233 GCF_001483705.2 Eufriesea mexicana | reverse complement strand
GTGGAGTGCAGAAATCCACCGAATAGCAGCGTTCAGCACAAGACTTAAAGCGATCCTAATCAATTTAGCCGTACCCAACCTGACCGAACTTAACCTGACCAAACTTAACGTGCCGAGACCACCATTGCTGGCCTTCACAGAGCAAAGCCGGAAATATCAGATCAATGTTGGGCGGAGAAATCCACCTAATAGCAGACTACAGCAGTAAAGTCAAAGCTACCCTCTCCTAACCT
>NW_017056235.1:0-233 GCF_001483705.2 Eufriesea mexicana | reverse complement strand
ATCCAATGGCCAGTACAGCCATATACTTGCCAGAGAATAGGTCTATTCAAAGTCTATAATCTGATATAGCTTGGTTAATAGGTAGCCTAGTGTCTTCAACCATTGGCAAGTACAGCCATGTACTTGCCAGAGAATGTGTATATTCAAAATCTATAACCTGTTATAGCTTAGTGAATAGATCGCCTAACTCCATCAATCCAATGGCAAGTACAGCCATCTACTTGGCAGAGAAT
>NW_017056234.1:0-233 GCF_001483705.2 Eufriesea mexicana | reverse complement strand
GTGTCAAAGCACTTGGTATATTCATAACTTTTTATATTTCAGATTTTTCAAAAAGTGGAGTTAATCGATTTGTATAGTGAACGGTTCAGTTATGGATACTACTTGTAATATATAAGAATAGTACACTATCTTTAACACTTATGAGTAGTTGTATCTACTACTATACATACCATATATTGCTTTCTACACTTGTGAAATATTAAAATACTTGATTTTAACCATAAAATATATGA
>NW_017056233.1:0-233 GCF_001483705.2 Eufriesea mexicana | reverse complement strand
GGATGGACGAATGTACGGAGGTATGGATGTATGTATGGGTGTATGTAATAGTGTATGTATGCATATATGTATGCATGTGTTTATGCGAGTATGTATGGATGTATGAATTGAAGTATGTATGGATGTATGTATGGATGTATGCATGGATGTATCTATGCATGTTTGTATGTATGTATGTATGTATGTAAGAATGTATGTAGGAATGTATGTATGGATGTATGTGTCGATGAATG
>NW_017056232.1:0-233 GCF_001483705.2 Eufriesea mexicana | reverse complement strand
TTTCAAGAACTGTATATATCGGATGTTTCAAAATTCACGTAAGAAATAATTTTGATAAAAAATACAGGTTTTTAAGTAAAAATTGTAAATATTGCTCAACAATGAAAACGCGTTGTTCTTTCATGTAGAGCACCATTTTCAATAACCCTGAACTGTCAACTGTCACGCTGTCTTTTTTTTCGTTGACAACACATCACCGTACAAATGGCGCAAAATTCAAATCTTGCGTGAAT
>NW_017056231.1:0-233 GCF_001483705.2 Eufriesea mexicana | reverse complement strand
ATAGCCAAACATGGTATAACTCAGCGTAACGTGCCGAGATCGTTATTGCTGCCTTCCCAAGAAACGAGCAGGACATTCTAGAGCAGAGTAGACCGCAGGAATCCACCGAAAAGCAGAGTACAACGCGAAAGGTTAAGCTACCCTAACCAAACGTTGCCTAACACAACATTGCCAAACGTAACATGACTGAACATCACGCGCGAGACCAATATTGCTTGCCTCTGCACAGACAC
>NW_017056230.1:0-233 GCF_001483705.2 Eufriesea mexicana | reverse complement strand
TATGTTACGTTAGGGCAACCGTGAGTTTTGTGCAGTACGCGGTTATTCGGTTGGATCCCTGCCATCTACTGTGGTCTACTTTAATCTGCTTGGACCCGTGGCTGCCAGCAGCAATGGTCGCGGCGCGTTAGGTTGGGTTAAGTTCCGTCTGCTTGTGTTACCTTTGGCTAGGTTCGGCGGGGTTAGCTCTGACTTTTCTGCAATACACTGATTTGCGATGGTTTTCTGAGCTC
>NW_017056229.1:0-233 GCF_001483705.2 Eufriesea mexicana | reverse complement strand
AATGCAGTGCACAGCTATCGACCGAATAGCAGTGTATAGCACAAAAGACAAAGCTATCCTAACTAAACATAACAGAACCTAGCCAAGCAAAGGGTAACATAACTCATCCTAGCGTGCTGAGACAAATATTTCTGGACCCCCCCCCCCTCGCAAGTATGCAGAACATACTAGAGCACATTAGAGACCAGTAATCCTCCGCATTGCAGTTTACAGCAGAGAAGTCAAAGCTACTC
>NW_017056228.1:0-233 GCF_001483705.2 Eufriesea mexicana | reverse complement strand
ATTTGATGGATCCCTGCGTTCCTCTATGCTCTAGTACATTCTGCTCGGCTCCGGGGAGGCCAGTAGTTCTGGTCACGGCACGTTAGATTGCGATATGTTACGCTTAATTCGTTACGTTCCGCTATGTTAGTACAAGATAGCTACGACTTTTGTGCTACGCAAAGCAATTACATGGACTCCTGCGCTGTACTCTCCTCTAATATGTTCTGCTTCGCGATCGGGAGCCCGGCAAT
>NW_017056227.1:0-233 GCF_001483705.2 Eufriesea mexicana | reverse complement strand
ACCTCGACCCATTCCTAGACTTTCGTTCATTGCTTGCACTCGACGCAATCATAAATATCTCATTCGTACAATCCTTGCATGTGGTCACTCATCCGTCCGTACGCACTCCAGATATTGTCCTAAACGCCTAAGCCGAAACCAAGGCCGCAAGATTCCTTTGCTAGAGTTCTTCCCTCCTCGCAATTCCAGAAAAATGAGCTCGATTAAACAATAATTTACGGTTAAAATGCGGT
>NW_017056226.1:0-233 GCF_001483705.2 Eufriesea mexicana | reverse complement strand
TTTAATATTTCAGAAGCAAATATAAGTGACTTAGACCACTTTCATAATCACAGGCACATATATAATATATAATGTATAATAAATCCCATGTAATATAAAAATATGTAAATGTTTATTTTTTAAACATTTCTTGTATTTTTTATATTTTTCATGCTGTACACATTGTTTGTGGAATATATTTTTATTTTATATAATATTCATATTATAATATTATATGGACAATATCATTATTG
>NW_017056225.1:0-233 GCF_001483705.2 Eufriesea mexicana | reverse complement strand
AAAATTGGACGATTGATAGGAAAAAATAAAATTCGATGGAAAAATACGGAATCTTATATTTTTGAAATTTTTACACTCACGAGGAAGGTTATGGATAATTTCTCGTCTGAAGAAAAATTAGGAATAGGAAGGAAATAAAAATTGGCGACTGATATGGAAAAGGGAAAAAGGAATTCGATGGAAAAATTTTACATTTTTCAAATTTTTGCACTCACTATGAAAATTCCGGATAA
>NW_017056224.1:0-233 GCF_001483705.2 Eufriesea mexicana | reverse complement strand
ACTGCACTCTCAATAGGAAGTATCTCAAGCCGCGACAGTAATAAATATTCATTATTCGATAGTTGCCTTGGAATTTACACCCTCAGTTAACAAAGTAGTCCAACGGCAAAGCTAAAGTGACGATGATTGTACTCAGTACCGGGTTGTCGAATGTTAATATCTCGAGGTGCACTGGATCTGTGTTCTGGAATTGCAGAAATGTTAGAAAATTTCAATCACTACTTAACAGACTT
>NW_017056223.1:0-233 GCF_001483705.2 Eufriesea mexicana | reverse complement strand
TGCTATAGAATCTGGCTGGAAAGTTCAATTTTATTGACATTTTCGACTAATGTCGTTGTGAGCCATCTTCCTTACATATATAAGGAGGAAAGAATCAATTGGCGTGCTATGGGCATTGCACAGCTATAGAATACGACTGGAAAGCTCAATTTTATTGACATTTTCTTCTGATATCGTGGTGAGCTAACTTTCTTGCATAAATAAGGAAGAAATATACTATTGGCATGCTATAG
>NW_017056222.1:0-233 GCF_001483705.2 Eufriesea mexicana | reverse complement strand
CAATATTTCTCTTGGCACGTCATGCTGTGCTATGCAACGTTTGCGTGGGTTAGGTTAGGACAGATGAGGTCAGGATGTCATTGACCATTGCGATATACCCGGAAGCGCAGCAGATGTCTGCGATCTAATGTTCTGTAGTGTATTCAGCTTGTGTAGTCGGCAGTAGTGACGTAGGGCTGTTAGGTGGAGTTGGGTTACGTTTGGTTATGCTATGTTTGGTTAGGTTAGGCAAG
>NW_017056221.1:0-233 GCF_001483705.2 Eufriesea mexicana | reverse complement strand
GCGGTCTTCGAAAGTGGAGGGGGCAGCTAAGTTTTTGGACCATACCGCTGACAGCTAGACGTCTCCAAGTATTGTGAATTTCAATCTACTATTGATGCATCGTTAGAACGTATCACGTAATATCACGTAAGTATATTACCATCGTCTCCTTGTTGCTTAGAACTTTTATTTTTATCGTTTGAGTTCTTATACATTAGCAATCTCATTGTGACAAAATCAGATAATTTTTCAAT
>NW_017056220.1:0-233 GCF_001483705.2 Eufriesea mexicana | reverse complement strand
ATCCATACATAGATACAACCACACATCCACACATCCGTACATGCATCCACCTAAACATCCATCGATCCACACATCTGTACATCCTCATATCCATATACACATAAATCCATCAATCCGTACTTTCATCCATCGATACATCCATCCATCCATACATCCATACGAACATCAACACGTACATCCATTCATCCATACATCCACACATCCATCCATCCACACATCCATCGACCCATACA
>NW_017056219.1:0-233 GCF_001483705.2 Eufriesea mexicana | reverse complement strand
TACACTGCAACGCCGCGGATTTCTGTGCTCTACTGTGCTCTGGTCTATGCTGCTTGGGTTTGGAGAAGTCAGCAGTATTGTTGTAGGGAGGTTAGGTGAATTTAGGTTACGTTCGTTCGTGTCATGCTTAGTTAGGTTAGGCAAGGACAGCTTTGATTCTTGCGCTGCTCACTGTTATTCCGCGGATCTCTGCGCTCTTCTGTGTTATAATCTGCTCAGCTTTGCTGTGTGGA
>NW_017056218.1:0-233 GCF_001483705.2 Eufriesea mexicana | reverse complement strand
AATTGTATTTTCCAGCTTGATGCTCTAGCAATGCAATGGCTATAGCACGCCAGTAGAATCAACTCGCCTTATTTATGCAATAAAATCAGCTCACCACGATATTAGTTGAAAATGTCATTAAAATTGTATTTTCCAAAAAGATTCTATAGCGTTGCAGAGGTAATAGCGCGCCAATAGAATCTTTACTCCTTATTTATGCATGAAAGGTGGCTCACCACGATATTAGTCGAAAA
>NW_017056217.1:0-233 GCF_001483705.2 Eufriesea mexicana | reverse complement strand
CACTATTCCTGACATCCACAGAGACAAGCAGAATGTACTAGGGTACACTAGAACTGAGAAATCAATCGCATTGCAGTGAATAGCACAAAGGCCGTTGATATCCTAACCCAACCGGACCTAACCGAACATAACAGAACGTAGCCTGACTCATCATACCGTTCCGAGACCATTATTGCTGGCCTCCCCAGAGTCAAGCGGAACATGTTAGTGGAGAGTAGAACGCAGAAATCCAT
>NW_017056216.1:0-233 GCF_001483705.2 Eufriesea mexicana | reverse complement strand
AGACACAGGTACTCCCTGAAGAACCACTGCCCGGTTAACACCTGTGTCTGGCGGAAAGTGTGCTGGCTGCCGCTGCGCACCGATGCAGCCAGCACGGGGAGCACAGCCTCGATCGCTCGGTGCCGCCGGCTGCTCGGCTTCCGCAGCCGAGATCGCCAGGCTGACATCACGTACTGCCGAACACTTCGCCTCGAAGAAGCGGCCCCTTCTTCAGGAGCACCGCCGCCGCCAGC
>NW_017056215.1:0-233 GCF_001483705.2 Eufriesea mexicana | reverse complement strand
TTGACCTTCTCGACTAACATCGCGGTGAGAAAACGTATCTGACTAAATTCGAAGGAAAGATTCCATTGGTTTGATGTAGCCTCTGCATTTCAGTAAAATCTGACCGAAAAGCTCACTATCGGCTTATATGGTAGTGCGCAAACTTTTCGGCATAAATAAGGCGGAAGGAAACTATTGGCTTGATACAGCCATAGCATTGCAATAGAATCTGACTGAAAAGTTCAATTCTATTG
>NW_017056214.1:0-233 GCF_001483705.2 Eufriesea mexicana | reverse complement strand
AGGGTCTGATTGTGAGTCTCTTGGCTGGATATTTGGGAATAAGTTACAAGAGCAACGTCTGAGACTCTTGTACGTTTATTGATTTGGTGAATTAAGCTGTGTCACACTGGCAACTCACTGACCTCTCAAGAAGTCACTCGTTCCATCCCTGCATTTATAATACAAGAAACCATTTCCAAAATTCAAGTGCTTCGGTTGTATGCGTTATTAATGTACAGTCCTTAAAAAAAGAC
>NW_017056213.1:0-233 GCF_001483705.2 Eufriesea mexicana | reverse complement strand
CCTAATCAAAAGCAAGCCAATCTTCTTGACCAAATATTAATTAAAATATAATTAAATATTAATGTAAATTATTAAGGCATTCTATTTTCAACGTCCACTACCAATCTTACCCCCTCCACTAGAGAAACTTCAAAGTCCATGAAAAATTCAAAATAATTAAGAATGAAGAAGTCGAAGTCACCCAAACTGAAGGAACCCAATCAAAATATTTAAAATGGTTCCAAACCTCATGC
>NW_017056212.1:0-233 GCF_001483705.2 Eufriesea mexicana | reverse complement strand
CAGAAATCCGCCGCATTGCAGTGAGAAGCAAAAAAGTCAAGTGTATCCTAAACTAACATGACCTAACTCAACATAACTTGTCGAGACTGCAATTGCTGCCATCCCCAGAGGTAAGCAGAGAATATTAGCGCTGTGTATAGTGCAGAAATCCACAGAGCAGCAGCGTATAATGTAAAAGTCGAAGCCATCCTAACCAAACGTAACATATCCCTACCCAACGTGCCGCGATCACT
>NW_017056211.1:0-233 GCF_001483705.2 Eufriesea mexicana | reverse complement strand
TTCCTAACTTAACCAGAAACGACATAACAGAACGTAGCCTATCTTAAAGTAACTTGACGAGACAACTATTGCTGGCCTCGCCAGGACCATGCAGAAAATATTACAGAGGAGTATGGAGCGAAGTCCATAGGATCGCTGTGTGTAGCAGAAGAATCAAAGCAATCCAAACTTTACCCATGCTACCATAAACCAGCCAAACGCAACCCAACTCAACCTAGTATGCCGCGGGCAAT
>NW_017056210.1:0-233 GCF_001483705.2 Eufriesea mexicana | reverse complement strand
ACAATGGTCACGGAAAGTTAGGTTAAATTTAGTTACGCTTGCTTATATTAAGTTAGGATATGTCAGTATAGGTTAGAATTTACTATTGTGCTCTAGTCTCCCAGTCGGTGAATTCCTACTCTCTACATTGCTCTACTATACTCTGTTCGACTCTTGCGAAGCGAGCAATAGTGGTCATGGCACGGTAGATTTTGTTAGCCTACGTTTTGTAATGTTACGATTGTTTAGATTAG
>NW_017056209.1:0-233 GCF_001483705.2 Eufriesea mexicana | reverse complement strand
CAATAAAGATGAATTTTCGAGGCAGATTCTATAGCATTGTAATGGCTACAGCACGGCAATAGTTACCTTCCACCTTATTTATACAATAAAGATAGCTCACTATGTTATTAGTCGAAAATGTTAATAAAATTACATTTTCCAGCCAGATTCATTAGTAGTGCAATGGCTACAGAACGCCAATTGTATCTTTCCTCCTTATTTATACAAGAAAGTTAGCTCACCACGATATTTGC
>NW_017056208.1:0-233 GCF_001483705.2 Eufriesea mexicana | reverse complement strand
TATATCCATACATACATCCATACATCCATACATCCGTCCATCCACACATCCGTCCATTCATACATCCATACATTCATGCATCCATACATCCATAAGTCCATCCAAACGCACCTCCATCCATCCATACATCCATCAATCCATACACCCATACATATGTACATCCATCCATCCACACATTCATACATCCATCCATACATACATCCATACCTCAATCCATCCATGCGACCAATCAT
>NW_017056207.1:0-233 GCF_001483705.2 Eufriesea mexicana | reverse complement strand
TGGGAATGATTTTTGTATTCGTCTTATTTATTCTCCTTCTTCGACCATTTAATGCATTGTTTCGTATTTCAAGTTATTCATATTTCCTTTTATATTTGATGTGATTATTATGTGATTATTATGTGTCTTCTTTTATCGTTTTAATTGTAACTTTGAGTATTTTGGGAATGATTTTTGTATTCGTCTTATTTATTCTCCTTCATCGATCATTTAATTGATTATTTCGTTTTTGA
>NW_017056206.1:0-233 GCF_001483705.2 Eufriesea mexicana | reverse complement strand
GGGTCAATTTCAGGCACACACACCACCGCACCGCAACGCGCACATACCCTGCGGACGCCGCGCTACCACCACGCGACGCCACCCACACGCCAGATAGCGGTCACCCGGACCTAGGCTACAACGGGAGAGAGAGACGGTCCCCCGGCCGTAGGTACAACTATTGTTTCGTCAGCTTCTCGGCGCCAATGCGCAGCTTTGCCGTGCCCGGTCCATTTCGGATATAGCGGCAGATG
>NW_017056205.1:0-233 GCF_001483705.2 Eufriesea mexicana | reverse complement strand
TAACAAAACTCACCCTAACGTGCCGGGACCACTATTCCTGCCATCAGCAGAAACAAGCAGGAGTCATTGGTGGAGAGTAGAGGGCCGAAACCCTCAGAATTTCAGTGCACAGTACGATAGTCGAAGCTAGTCTAACCTATACAAACGTAACATAAACGAACGTAGCTTAGCAAAACATATCGTGCTGAGACTGCTGTCGCATACATTCCCAGAGCCAAGCAGAATATACTGGA
>NW_017056204.1:0-233 GCF_001483705.2 Eufriesea mexicana | reverse complement strand
ATACGTCCATCCATACATACATCCACACATCCATACATCCATTCATCCACACGTCCATATACAAAACCGTACATACATCGACACGTTCATCCCCACATACATCCAAACACACATGCACATATCCGTCCATACATACATCCATACATACATACATCCGTACAACCACCCACTCATCCATCCATCCATCCATCATTCAATCCATCTATCCAACCATCCATTCACCCATCCACCCA
>NW_017056203.1:0-233 GCF_001483705.2 Eufriesea mexicana | reverse complement strand
TGGCTGGAAAGTTCAATTTTATTGACATTTTCGACCAATCTCGTGGTGAGATATCTTTCTTGCGTAAAGAAGGAGGAAATATACTGTTGGCGTGCTGTAGGCAATGCAATGCTACAGAATCTTGCAGGAAAATTCAATTTTATTGATATTTTCGAATAATACAGTGGTGGGCTATCTTCCTTGCATAGCTATGGAGAAAAGATACTTTTGGCGTACTATATCCATTGCAATGA
>NW_017056202.1:0-233 GCF_001483705.2 Eufriesea mexicana | reverse complement strand
CATACATCCATCCACTCATACATCTATCCATCCATAAATCCATACTTATAAACATCCATACATACATACATTCGTACATACATACATTCGCACATCCATACGTACATACATCCATATATCCATACATACATCTATACATCCATCCTTCCATACACCCATCCACCCATCCTTGCATCCGTTCATCCTTCCATCGTTCCACCCACACTTCAGTCCATCCACACATCCATTCATCC
>NW_017056201.1:0-233 GCF_001483705.2 Eufriesea mexicana | reverse complement strand
GAATCTCAAACTACATCAAACATCATCAAACCTCATCAAACCTCAGCAAACCTCAGCAAACCTCGCCACACACTCTCGTCCAAAATCATATTTGAACTTCAGAGACACGTCCAAAAGAGGCGACTTACACACTTTCGTCCAACCAAACTTGCCTGAAAGCACAGCAAACACCAGCTTTCTCAAACCATGGAAAGCGACAACGCAAACTTGAATGCCACGCGCGAGAAGGCGGA
>NW_017056200.1:0-233 GCF_001483705.2 Eufriesea mexicana | reverse complement strand
TTGCCTGACCGGGCCTGACCTGAACTGACCTGAACTGACATCATCTGATCTGACCTGACCTGAAATGACCTGAAATGACATGACCTAACTGCTCTGACCTGACCTGACCTGACCTAACCTGACCTCACACAACCTGGCCTCGCCTGGAAAGACCTGACCTGACCTGACCTGACCTGACATGACCTGACATGAACTGACCTGACCTGATCTGACCTGACCTTACATGGCCTGAT
>NW_017056199.1:0-233 GCF_001483705.2 Eufriesea mexicana | reverse complement strand
GCAAAAATCGTCCGAACTGCTGTGTATAGCACGAAAGTCGAAGATAACCTGGCGGAGCTCAACTAAATCTAACCAAACCATACGTGACATATCCCAGCCTAACGTGCCGGAGACACTAATGTTGCCCCCCTCCACACCCCGATGCAAGCAGGAAATGCAAGGACCCAGTTGATAGCAGAAGTCCGCGGAAAGCTGTGTACAGCGCAAAAGTCTATACTACACTATCACAACCT
>NW_017056198.1:0-233 GCF_001483705.2 Eufriesea mexicana | reverse complement strand
CTGCTGGCCTCCACAGGGCCAAGCAGTATGTTGTAGAGAACAGACGAGCAGAGGGAACCGCCGTATAACGGCGTGTAGCACGAAAGTCAAAGCTGTCCTAACCGAACATAGCGTAACCTTAACAAACCAAACGTAACAGAAAACATCCTAACGTGCCGAGACCACAATTCCTGGCCTCCCTAGAGACAAGTAGAAGATATTAGAGCACAGTAGGGAGCAGAAACTCTTCGAAT
>NW_017056197.1:0-233 GCF_001483705.2 Eufriesea mexicana | reverse complement strand
TTGAGTTAGGCATCGTCTGTGTTTGTCACGTTTGGCTTGGTTAGGTCAGGCTACTTCGACCTCAGCCTTATTCTCAGCTATTCGGTAGATTTCCACGCTCTAATGTGTTCCAATGCGCTCTATCTCGCACTGGGAATACCAGTGACATTGGTCTCGTCGCGTTATGTTTGGATACACTTCGTTTGGGTACGTAAGTTAAGGTGAGGTTATGTCAGGATATGTTTGACTTTCGA
>NW_017056196.1:0-233 GCF_001483705.2 Eufriesea mexicana | reverse complement strand
TAGTATCGTGGTGAGCTAACTTTCTTGCATAAATAAGGAGGTAAGATTCTGTTGGCGTGCTCCAGGAATTGCAACGCTATGTAATCTGGAAGGAAAATTCAATTTTATTGATTTTTTCGACTAATATCGTGGTGAGCTACCTTTCTTGCATAAGTAAGGAGGAAGGATCATTTTTGAGTGCTATAGAAATTGCAATGATATAGAATGTGGCTGGAAAATACAATTTTGTTGAC
>NW_017056195.1:0-233 GCF_001483705.2 Eufriesea mexicana | reverse complement strand
ATGTATGGATGTATGTATCGATGTACGTACGTATGTCTGTATGAATATATCTATGGATGAATGTATGGATGTGTGTATGGATGTATCTATGGATGTACGGATGGATGTATGTATGGCTGTGTGTATGAGCTTATATATGGATGTTGTTAAAGATGTATGTATGGATGTAGGTATGGATGTATGGATGGACGGATGCATCGACGTTTGGAAGTACGGATGATAGGATTTATGGA
>NW_017056194.1:0-233 GCF_001483705.2 Eufriesea mexicana | reverse complement strand
AGGGAAATTCAAATTTATTGTCATTTTCGACTAATATCATGGTGAGCTATTTTTCATTCATAAGTAAGGGGGAAGGAAACAATTGGCGTGATATATCCATTGCAATGCTGTGGAATCTGGCTGGGAAATACAATTTTATTGACATTTTCGGCTAACATCGCTGTGAGCGTACTTTCTTGCGTAAATAAGGAGGAAAGGTTATATTGGCGTGCTATAGGCATTGCAAAGCTATA
>NW_017056193.1:0-233 GCF_001483705.2 Eufriesea mexicana | reverse complement strand
ACTTGCAATGGCCATAGCTGGCCAATAGAACCTTTCCTCCTTATTTATGCAAGAAGGATACCATACTACGATATTGGACATAAATGCCAATAAAATTAAATTTTCCAGCCAGATACTATAGAATTGCAGCGGCTATAGCTGGCCAATAGAATCTTTCCTCCTTATTAATTCACGAAAGTTACCTCACTACGCAATTTGTCGATAATGTCAATAAAATTGAATTTTCGAGCCAG
>NW_017056192.1:0-233 GCF_001483705.2 Eufriesea mexicana | reverse complement strand
AACAAAAGTTTTAACGATAACTGGAATTAGTTCTCTAGTAATATTTTTTTAAATATACTGTAGTTAAATTTCTCTTCAATTCCGTTCAATGGCACTATTTACGTCGTCGGCCACAAATATTTTATTACCAAGCATTCCAATTAAAATTTCAATTACAAATTTTTTAAACCAAATTTCTGCTGGGAAATTCCCGACGATTTTTACGTAGTTAATGCACGCAACTTCATTCAATT